>NC_045961.1:8795790-9019609 GCF_010909765.2 Amblyraja radiata
CGCGCGCAGGTGTTGGGGGCACACCTGTTCCAGGAGCAGAATGAGTCCAAGTCTAACCCTCCATTCAATCATGACTGATCTTGGTTGGTGAATCTGTGGAATTCAATGCCACAAATAGACACAAAAAGCAGGAGTAACTCAGTGGGACAGGGAGCATCTCTGGAGAGATTAGGTGACATTTTGGGTCAAGACACTTCTTCAGACTAGTTTGGGATAAGGGAAACAAAAGGTATAGGCAATGATGTAGGGAGATAATGATCAATGAATGAAAGGTACATTACCTACATCATCGTCTATATCTCTCAGTTCCCTTTTCCCTAACTAGTCTGAAGAAGGGTCTCAACCCAAAATGTCACCTAATCTCTCCAGAGATGCTGCCTATCCCGCTGAGGCACTCCAACATTTTGTCTCTATCTTGGGTTTATACCAGCATCCGCAGTTCCTTCCTACAGAATTCATTGCCACAGACGGCTGTGGAGGTCAAGTCAATGGATATATTTCAAGGCAGAGATTGTAAAATTCTTGATTAGTACTGGTGTCAGGGGTTATGGAGAGAAGGCAGGAGAATGGGGTTAGGATGGAGAGATTGAACAGCCATGATTGAAAGTGGAGTAGACTTGATGGACCGAATGGCCTAATTCTGCTCCCAGAACATACGGTCTACTTTTTAAATCCATGTAAGAATGTGTGGGAAGAAACTACAGATGCTGGTTTAAGCCAAAGATAGACACAAAATGCTGGATTAACTTCACGGGTCAGGCAGCATCTCTGGAGAGAAGGAATGGGTGATGTTTCGGGACGAGACCCTTCAGACTGATGTCAGGAGAGATGGAGATACATAGATAAGGAAGTGAGGTGTGAAAACAGGACAAAGGGAATGGAGTTCAAGGAAAATGTAGAATAGATCATTGTTAGCTGGGAGAAGGTAACAACAAAGTAAACAGAGATAAAATGTAGACGGAGACAGTAAGACTGGTCGGAGAACTGGGAAGGGGAGGGATGCCGAAGGAAAGCAAGGGTTACTTAATGTTAGAGAAGTCAATGCTCATACCACTGGGGTGTAAGCTACCCAAGCGAAATATGAGGTGCTGGTCCTCCAATTTGCATTAGGCCTCACTCTGACAATGACGGAGGCCCAGGAAAGAAAGGTCTGCGTGAGAATGTGAGGGGGAGTTAAAGTGTTTGGCAACTGGGAGATCAGGTAGGTTTAGGTCGACTGAGCGGAGGGAAACGATCGCAGAGCCTGCGCTTGGTTAAAAACTTTTAACTCTTTAAACGGCGCCTATTTCTTCTCTGCATAGATGTAGCATCACCCGCTGAGTTCCTCCAGAAGAGGCTCGACCCGAAACGTTGCCTATTCCTTCTCTCCATAGATGCTGCTTCACCCGCTGAGTTGCTCCAGCATTTTTGACCACCAGCTAATTGCTGTAAATTAGAATAAACTCCGAAATCCTCTCCATAAATCTTTGGTTGCTTCTTCTTTTAGGACTTTGAATTTTCCCTATGTCTTCTGCTGTTTATGTTTATTGCTGTCACTTGCAGAGGTACAGGGAAAAGCTTTGTTTTGCATGCTATCCGAACAGATCAGATAATATTATACATGAATACAATCAAGTCAAACTCAAGTCCAATAGGTGGAGCAAAAGGCAAGATACAGAGTGCAGAATATAGTTCTCAGCATTGCAGCGCATCAGTTCCAGAGACAAAGTCCAATGTCCGCAATGGGGTAGAGATGAATCAGACAGTACCCTAGCTTATGGAAGGACCGTTCAGAAGCCTGATAACAGAGGGGAAGAAGCTGTTCCCGAGTCTGGTGGTGCGCGCTTTCAAGCTCCTGCTAGGCAGGAGGAATGACCGGGGTGGGACGTCTTTGATTATGTTCATAAGATCATAAGTGATAGGAGTAGAATTAGGCCATTCAGCCCATCAGGTCCACTCCGCCATTCAATCATGGCTGATCCATCTCTCCCTCCTAACCCCACTCTCCCGTCTTCTCCCCATAACCCCTGACATCCGTACTAATCAAGGACTATCTCTGCCTTAAAAATATCCACTGACTTTGCCTCCACTGCCTTCAGTGTAAAGAATTCCAGATTCACCGCCCTCTGACTAAAGAAATTCCTCATCACCTTCCAAAAGGAACATTAATTCTGAGGTTATGACCTCTGGTCCTGGACTCTCCCACTAGTGGAAACATCCTCTCCACATCCACTCTATCCAAGCCTTTCACTATTCTGTACGATTCAATGAGGTCCCCCCTCATTCTTCTAAACTCCAGCGAGTACAGGCCCAGTGCCGACGAACGCTCATCATATGTTAACCTACTGATTCCTGGGATCATTCTTGTAGCCATAATGTAGGCTGCTTTCTCTAGGCAGTGTGAAGTGTAGATGGAGTCTATGGTGGGGAGTCTGGTCTGTGAGATGGATTGGGCTACATCTAGAAAAGATATTGTCAAGCTTGAAAGGGTTCTGAAAAGATTTACGAGGATGTTGCCAGGACTAGAGTGTGTGAGCTACAGGGAGAGGTTGAGTAGGCTGGGTCTCTATTCCATGGAGCATAGGAGGATGAGAGGAGATCTTATAAAGGTGTACAAAATCATGAGAGGAATAGATCGGGTAGATGCAGAGTCGTTTACAAAGTAGGGGAATTGAGGGCCAGAGGACATAGGTTCAAGGTGAAGGGGAAAAGATTTAATAGGAATCCGAGGGGTAACTTTTTCCACAGAGAGGATGGTGGGTGCATGGAACAAGCTGCCAGAGGAGGTAGTTGAGGCTGGGACTATCCCATCGTTTAAGAAACAGTTGGACAGGTACATGGATAGGACAGGTTTGGAGGGATATGGACCAAGCGCAGGCAGGTGAGACTAGGGTAGCTGGGACATTGTTGGCTGGTGTGGGCGAGTTGAGTCGAAGGGCTTGTTTCCACGCTGTATCACTCTATGACACTCCCTTCATTGTCCCGCCACCATGGCCAGACCTTGTTGACACATGAAGATATTTCTTCACATCAAAGGCATTCTGTCAATTCAAAGATCTCAAAGACCAATAGCCAATAGATGCAGGAGTAGGCCATTCGGTCCTTCAAGCCTGTCATGGCCGATCATCCCCAATCAGTACCCCGTTTCTGCCTTCTCCCCATATCCCCTGACTCCACTATCTTTAAGAGCCCTATCTAGCTCTCTTGAAAGTATCCACAGAACCGGCCTCCACCGCCCTCCGAGGCAGAGAATTCCACAGACTCACAACTCTGTGAGAGAAAGTGTTTCCTCGTCTCCGTTCTAAATGGCTTACCCCTTATTCTTAAACTGTGGCCCCTGGTTCTGGACTGCCCCAACATCGGGAACATGTTGTCAGGTCGATTCTGTGCTTTTATACAGTTAGCTGAGCACTTTCTGAACTCACTCACCTCCTTGTTTCCACCCTGAGAGGCAGTCTGGTGGGCAGATGCCCAGGAAAGAGCTGTTTACGGCATTTTAACCCCGTTCACACTGAAGGGTGCACAGCTCCCCAGCCCCTAAACCAACCCCTCTCCCCAGCCCCTAAACCAACCCCTCTCCCCGCCCCCCCCCCAACCCCCCCCCCCAATGATCCTATTCATGATGTCACTGGGATGGAACATTGTACCGTCAGAGCATGGGGGACATGTGTCGGAAGGAACTGCAGATGCTAGTTTAATTCAAAGATAGACACAAAATGCTGGAGTAACTCAGCGGGACAGGCAGCATCTCCAGAGAGAAGGAATGGGCGACATTTCGGGTTGGATCAGTCTGAAGAAGGGTCTTGACCCAAAACGTCACCCATTCCTTCTCCAGAGATATTGCCTGTCCCGCTGAGTTACTCCAGCATTTTGTGTTAGCTGTTTACGTGTTTTTTGTTAGCTGTTTAACTGGGCCACAGTTTAAGAATAAGGGATAAGCCATTTAGAACGGAGATGAGGAATCGCTTTTTCTCACAGAGAGTTGTGAGTCTGTGGAATTCTCTGCCTCAGAGGGCGGTGGAGGCCTGTTCTCTGGATACTTTCAGGAGAGAGCTAGATAGGGCTCTTAAAGATAGCGGAGTCGGGATATGGGGAGAAGGCAGGAACGGGGTACTGATTGGGGATGATCAGCCATGATCACAGTGAATGGTGATGTTGGCTCGAAGGGCTGAATGGCCTACTCCTGCACCTATTGTCTATTGTGTCTACAGAGCACAGGGGAGTTTTGTTAAATTGACAAAAAGCCAATGAACTACCCTGAAACTACAACACATTGACATCGAGGGAAAGATGGGGTGATGATTGAGAGCAGGGATTAAGTGGAGGCCCAGCATATACCTCTCTCTCTCTCTCTCTCTCTCTCGACAGATGTGTACCTTGAATGGCAAAGTATGGAACAAAACTACACAAGGTCTTTAAGACACTCACACAAGTTTCCGTGCCATATCCTCAGATATCTTCTCCTAAGCCTCTTTTTGGGAGACACGAGAAATTGCAGAAGCTGGAATCTCAAGGAAAAAAAAACAAAGTGCTGGAGGAACTCAGCAGGTCAGGCAGCATCTGTGGAGGCAATCTGTGGGCAGATGATATTGCAGGTTGTGACGCTTCTTTAATGTTCCTGCATGGTAGGCAAGATTGTGTGTTGGTCCAGAGAGAACTGACTTCATGAAAGGCCTGTGCCTTGTGGTGTGCCTCATGGTTTGGTACTGGGCTCATTCCTGTTTGTGGTATATAGCAATGGGGGATAATATACGACATGATTAGCAAATAGAAACATAAAAACATAGAAAATAGGTGCAGGAGGAGGCCATTCGAGCCAGCATCACCATTCGAGCCAGCATCACCATTCAATATGATCATGGCTTTCCTACTTTCCCCCCCATATCCCTTGATTCTGTTAGCCCTAAGAGCTAAATCTAACTCTCTCTTGAAACCATCCAGTGAATTGGCCTCCACTGCCTTCTGTGGCAGAGAATTCCAGACAAATGTCGCTAGAGTAGGTGGTATCGTAAATAATAAAGATAGTTATCAAAAATTACCACAGGATATAGACAATAGGTGCAGGAGTAGGTCATTCGGCTCTTCAGCGCCATTCAATATGTTCATGGCTGATCATCCCCAATCAGTACCCCGTTCCTGCCTTCTCACCATATCCCCTGACTCCGCTATCTTTAAGAGCCCTATCTAACTCTCTCTTAAAAGCATCCAGTGAACCGGCCTCCACCGCCCTCTGAGGCAGAGAATTCCAGACTCCCAACTCTCTGTGAGAAAAAGTGTTTCCTCGTCTCCATTCTAAATGGCTTACCCTGAGTGGGGGCACCGTCGAGTATGGCTGCCCAGCCTACAGCTGTCCGTCCTTTCACCCTTTAAAAAAAATGTTAGTATGTTAAAAAGTGTTGTTTTGGAGGTTTTCTAGTCTTTTTATGTTGGGGGGGAAAACTTTTTTATCAGTCCCTACCTGGTCGGAGATGCGGTTTTCCTCCGAGCCGCATCTTTCTAGCCCCTTCCTTGCGGCCTACCATCGGGACTGGAGCGGCATTTCCTGCCGGGACTGGCCAGAACTTCAGCTTCGGCGGCGGCGCAGCGCTGAAGTACCAGCGCGGAGCGGGCGATGCCTTACCGAGGGTCGCCGTGTGGTAAGCTCCGGAGTGCTGTGGCCGCCGACTCCAACGTCGCGGAGCTGTGGTCGCGGAGTGTCCAGCTGCGGGGCGGCGCTGAGTTTAAACACTGCGGAGCCTGGGATCTCTCGCCGAGATCGCCAGTGTCGGAGCTCCGACCAGCGCGGTTTGTGGACTTCGGGAGCCGCGGTCTCGGGTAGGAAGCGGCCGTTCCAGACACTCCAGGCCACGGAGAGTGTTCTCCCGACGCCGGAGCTCCATCATCCGGCGAGAGGGCCTGTAACATCGGGCCGCCGTCGTGGCGACTGCGGAGGCCTCAATAGGCCCGACCATGGGTGAACAAGGGGAAGAGGACTGGACTTTGCTGCCTTCCCTCATAGTGGGAACCATTGTGAGGGGATGTTTTTATGTTTGGTGTTGAATTCTTCTTTAATGTTGTGTCTTATTTTTATTGGTGTACTGCAAATGGCAACTCAAATTTCACTTCACCAATTGGTGTACGTGACAATAAATGTCCTTTGTCCTTACTCCTTATTCTTAAACTGTGGCCCCTGGTTCTGGACTCCCCAACATCGGGAACATGTTTCCTGCCTCTAGCGTATCATGACCAGTGGGGCAAATAAGTGCAAGGTGTTGCATTTTGGGAAGTGAAACTAGGGCAGGACGTTCACAGTGAATGGCAGGGCCCTGGGTAGTGTCGTGGAGCAGAGGGATCTAGGAGTACAGGTGCATGGTTCCATGAAAGTGGTGTCACAGGACGATGGGGTGCCAGAGAAGGTTATAAGTACATTGGCCTTCATCAGTCAAAGTATTGAGTATAAAAGTCGGGACATTATGTTACAGTTGTACAAGACGTTGGCGAGGCCGCATTTGGAGTATTGTGTTCATTTTTGGTCACTGCTGTAGGAAGGATGTTATTAAGCTGGAAAGGATGCAGTGAAGATTTACGAGGATGCTGCCAGGACTCCAAGGCCTGAGGTATAGGGAGAGGTTGGCGGTTTAAGTTTAGTTTAGTTTAGAGATACAGTACGGAAACAGGGCCTTCAGCCCACACCGACCTGCGATCCACGCATATTAACACTATCCTAAACACACTAGGAACAATTTACACTTATACCAATCCAATTAACCTACTAACCTGCACGTCTTTGGAGCGTGGGTGGAAACCGAAGATCTCAGAAAAAACGTACACAGTCACGGGGAGAACGTGCAAACTCCGTACCAACAAGCACCCGTAGTCAGGATCGATCCCGCGTCTCTGGCGCTGCAAGGCAGCAAATCTACCGCTGGGCAACCCCTATTCATCTCTAGATCTGTCTATCGGTGAATTAATCTCCAGAAAGAGATGCGTTATAAAAAACCACACTCACGAGATAATTTATTTATTTTCCTAAAAAAAACTTTATTCACAGCATTCAGCAAATGGCTGATGGAAGTATGAGGACTTTTCATCAGCAGAATATCCCACACCACCACCCTGCACAGGTGTCAGAGGTCTGCACAGGTGTCAGAGGTCTGCACAAAGTCCATAGTTCGCGTCACTCATAGATGATCAGAACACCACAAAACCTTAATCACCCACAGACAACCTTCCCTCCAAAGTGCGCAAATAATGAGACACAGACTGCAGATGCTGCATTAAGCATCATTGAATGAATTACATTGATTTACAACAACAAAAAGACACAAAGTGCTGGAGTAACTCAGCTGGCCAGGCAGCATCTGTGGAGAACATGGATAGGTGACGTTTCACAGAGTGCTGGAGTAACTCAGCGGGTCAGGCAGCATCTGTGGAGAACATGGATAGGTGACGTTTCACAGAGTGCTGGAGTAACTCAGCGGGCCAGGTAGCATCTGTGGAGAACATGGATAGGTGATGATTTCAAGTCACTACCCATCACCAGAGGTGGGTTCAATCTTAAAACGTCACCTATCCATGCTGAGTTACTCCAGCACTCTGTGACTTTTTTTTGTAAACTAGCATCTGCCGTTTCTTGTTTCGAAGCTTATCCATTCGACTGACATGCACTTTCCTTGTCAAAAAAGATTCCCTTCGAATCTAAAAAGTAAACACAGAAATTGACCTGGCCAGCGAGAGGGCTGAAGTTTGCCATCTGCTGGCTATCACTTGTATACAGACAGGCATGTGTTGAAAACATGTGTTACCAACAACTGCCGCAATGAAGTTTGAAGATAGTCTCATGGATAGGCTTACCAAAAGTTCACTGAAAACCAGAGGGGAAGAAAGTACTGACAGAAATGCAAGGCAGCACGATGAACAATGTTTAAACATGCACAAGAGAACCTACTCCGACTGCGGGCCACGTTACAGTCAAGGTTTTTGAAGTGCCCCTCTTGTCCAAGTTGCCCTTTCTCAACACACAATGCGCCCAGATTCACATCTCCTAGAGTAGAGCTTCTGCTGTTATGTTTGGAAGCGTGACGATGGCTCGGTTAGCTTTCCGAGCTCCGGTTCGTGGTGCCACCGTTCACCATGAAGCCGGCTGCCAGGAGTGTTGGCGCTAGATTGCCTTCTTGAAGAATCCCATGATGGATGCCTGCTTGCCAGCTCGGACGGAGCCCGGTGACTTCTTCTCCTTCTGCCCCTTCCGTTCCTCTTTCACCCCCCCCGTGCTCTTGGCCTGGGCTGGCTTCTGCACTTGTGGTTTGGCGGCCAACTCGCCCTCGCTGTCGGTGCACGACTCGTTCTGGTAAACCTTCTCCGTCACTGTAGAGGGCAAGAAGAGATGCGTAATCTTTACTTTAGACTGTACTTCAGAGAAACAGCGCGGAAACAGGCCCTTCGGCCCACCGAATCCACGCCAACCAGCGATAACCCCGTACACTGGCACTATCCTACACAATTTACACGTAACAATGAACAATGAAACCTTTGGAAAGTGGGAGGAAACTGGAGAACCCAGAGAAAACCCACGCGGTCACAGGGAGAACGTATAAACTACATACAGACAGCACCCATAGACAATAGACAATAGGTGCAGGAGTAGGCCATTCGGCCCTTCGAGCCAGCACCGCCATTCAATGTGATCATGGCTGATCATCCCCAATCAGTACCCCGTTCCTGCCTTCTCCCCATATCCCGACTCCGTTAACTTTAAGAGCCCTATCTAGCTCTCTCTTGAAAGTATTCAGAGAACCGGCCTCCACCGCCCTCTGAGGCGGAGAATTCCACAGACTCACAACTCTCTGTGAGAAAAAGTGTTTCCTCCTTTCCGTTCTAAATGGCTTACCCCTTATTCTTAAACTGTGGCCCCTGGTTCTAGCCTCCCCCAACATCGGGAACATTTTTCCTGCCTCTAGCTGGTCCAAACCCTTGATAATCATATGTGTTTCTATAAGATCCCCTCTCATCCTTCTAAACTCCAGAGTATACAAGCCCAGGCGCTCCATTCTCTCAGCATATGACAGTCCCGCCATACCGGGAAGTAACCTTGTAAACCTACGCTGCACTCCCTCAATAGCAAGAATGTCCTTCCTCAAATTAGGGGACCAAAACTGCACACAATACTCCAGGTGTGGTCTCACTAGGATCCTATACACCTGCAGAAGGACCTCTGTTTATATACTCAACTCCCCTTGTTATAAAGGCCAATATGCCCTTCGGCCCATCGAATCCGTGCCAACCAGCAATAACCCCGTACACTAGCACTATCCTACACAATTTACAGGTAACAATTAACTTACAAACCTGTACATCTTTGGAAAGTGGGAGGAAACCGGAGAACCCGGAGAAAACCCACACAGTCACAGGGAGAATGTACAAACTACATGTACAATGTACAAACTACATACAGACAGCACCCACAGTTGGGATCGAACCCCGGTCTCTGGCACTGTAAAGCAGCAACTCTACCGCTGCGCTACCCAACATAAGATCAGTCTGAAGAAGGATCTCGACCTGAAACGTCACACATTTCTCCGCCCCAAAGATGCTGCCTCACCCGCTGAGTTTCTCCAGCTTTTTGTCTACCCCAACATAAGATATATTCTTATTATAGGGTTCACATTATGCATTGCAGTGTGACTGGCTGATCTTATAGAGATGTATTAAATGATGAGGGCAAATTAAGGGTTTGGACACGCTAGAGATGGGAAACATGTTCCCGATGTTGGGGGAGTCCAGAACCAGGAGCCAGTTTAAGAATAAGGGGTCAGCCATTTAGAACGGAGATGAGGAAACACTTTTTCACACAGAGAGTTGTCAGTCTGTGGAATTCTCTGCCTCAGAGAGCGGTGGAGGCCGGTTCTCTGGATACTTTCAAGAGAGAGCTAGATAGAGCTCTTAAAGATAGCAGAGTCAGGGGATATGAGGAGAAGGCAGGAATGGGGTACTGATTGTGGATGATCAGCCATGATCACATTGAATGGCGGTGATGGCTCGAGGGGCCGAATGGCCTAGTCCTGCACCTATTGTCTATTGAATAGATAGGGTAAATGCATAGACTTTTACCCATAGTAGGGGAATCAAGAACCAGAGGGCATGGGTTGAAGGTGAGAGGGGCAAGATTTAATAGCAATCCGAGGGGCAACATTTTCCACACAGAGGGTGGTGGGTGTATGGAACGAGCTGCCGGAGGAGGTAGTTGGGGCAGGGACTATAACAGCATTTAAAAGTCATTTGGATAGATCCATGCATAAGGAAAGTTAAGTGGGATAAGGGCCAAATGCGGGAAAGTGGGACTATCTTTTACAGAGGCCAATTAACCTTCAAAGCTGCACGTCTTTGGGATGTGGGAGGAAATCGGAACACCCGGAGGAAACCCACGCACAGGGAGAACATGCAATCTCCACACACAGTCAGCACCCGAGGTTAGGATCGAACCTGTGAGTCTGTGGAATTCTCTGACTCGGAGGGCGGTGGAGGCCGGTTCTCTGGATACTTTCGAGAGAGAGCTAGATAGGGCTCTTAAAGATAGCGGAGTCCGAGGATATGGGGAGAAGGCAGGAACGGGGTACAGATTGGGGATGATCAGCCACGATCACATTGAATTTGCGGTGCAGGCTCGAGGGGCCGAATGGCCTACTTCAGCACCTATTGTCTATGGAACCCGAGCCTCTGGCGCTGTGAGGCAGCAGGTCCAACAGCTGTGCCACCAAGTGCCTGACCCGCCAAGTTCCTCCAGCACTTTGCGCTTTGGTGAAGATTCCAATCTCGGCCGTTCCTCGTGTCTCCGCGCGCTGCGAGTTGAATCTTACCAAATTCACCCTCCTCATTCAGAAAGGTCTTGTTTTTGAGAACCCGGCGCTGCTTTCTGCTCTTCACTCCTCCTGCCTTCTAGGAGAGGTCAAAGAAAGGTGACAAAGCGAATCAGTGAACACTCCTGGCTCAAGCTCCCGTCAGGTGAAGAACAGGAAGGTAGGCAAAAATGCTGGAGAAACTCAGCAGGTGAGGCAGCATCTATGGAGTGAAGGAATAGGGTCGAGACCTGAAACGTCACCTATTCCTTCGCTCCATAGATGCTGCCTCACTCGCTGTGTTTCTGCAGCATTTATGTCTACCTTCGATTTTTCCAGCATCTGCAGTTCCTTCTTAAACAGTTGAAGAACAGCTTCAGTTTAAAACATCGAAAAATAGGTGCAGGAGTGGCCGTTCGGCCCTCCGAGCCAGCACCGCCATTCAATACGATCATGGCTGATCATCCAAAATCAGTAACGGGGGTTCCTGCTTTTCACAGACAGCCATAAGTCGACTTTGTCCAGGAAGGAACTGCAGATGCTGGTTTAAACCCAAGATAGACACACAGTGCTGGAGTAACTCAGCGGTTCAGGCTGCACCTCTGGAGAAACGAATAGGGTTTCAGTTCTAGACCCTTCTTCAGTGTCTGACGAGGGGTCTCGACCATTAATGTCGCCTATTACTTTTCTCCAGAGATGCAACCTGACCTGCTGAGTTACATCAGCTTTTTGTGTCTACATACGATTTTGTCCGCAAGCCGTAAAATACGCACACCAAAAAAAAACTTGATATGGTAACCATACCTCCAGTAACGTAATGAATTTAGAACCATTTAGACAGGAACGTGGATAGGAGAGTTTTCATTGACTCTATGAATCGCATCAAAAGCATGAGGGATATGGGCCAAATGCAAGCAGGTGGGACTAATGTAGATGGGGCATGTTGACCAGTGTGGGCAAGTTGGGCCGAAGGGCCTTTTTTCACACTGTATGACTCTATGAATGGCATCAAAAGCATGCGACGGATAAAAAAGAGAACAATTAGAAAAAGTGGACTAGGGAAACTAGTCAGAGTTGTACAACACGGAAGCAGGCCCTTTGGCCCACCTGGTCCATGCCAACCAAGTTGGCTTACTGGGCTAGTCCCATTTGGTTTAGGTTTATCATTGTCACCTGTACAGAGGTTCAGTGAAACGTTTTATTCTGCATGCGACCCAAACAGATCAGATCATTCTATACAGAAATACAACCAACTCAATCTCAAGTACAACAGGTAGAGCAAAGGGGAAGATACAGAGTGCAGAATATAGTTCTCAGCATTGTAGTGCATCAGTTCCAGAGACAAAGTCCAATGTCCGCAATGGGGTAGAGGTGAATCGGACAGGACCCTGGCTTATGGAAGGACCGTTCAGCAGCCTGATAACAGAGGGAGAGAAGCTTGCACTTGGCCCATATCCCTGTAAACAGGGGTGGGCAACCTTGTTCTGCATAGGGGCCAGGACGCATGTCTGTGAGGGGATGGCGGGCCACATCTATCACTTGTACACATGGATCCCGCCCCCAACCCGTGTTCACAGAAGGTGCGCAGCCGTGCCGGCGGCTTTGCACAGGATGCGGTACAGCCAGAGCTCGGCGCTCCGCTGTGCTTGGCGGGCCGTATTATTATGGGGAAAGAAAATCTGCCTACGGCCCGGGGTCCATAGGTTGGCGACCCCTGCTGCAAACCATCCACGTATATATCTGTTCAAATGTCTTATGAAAGTCGTAGTTGTATCCACTTCTACAACTTCCTCTGGCAGCTCATTTCAGATACGGACTACCCTCTGAGTGAATAGGTTGCCCCCCAGCTCCCTCTTAACTCTCTCCCCTCTCACTTTAAGCCTGCGCCCTCTAGTTTTAGAATCCTCCACAATGGGAAAAATATTGTGAGCGTTTACTTTATGCATGGCCTTCATGATTGATCATAAGTTCATGTCATAAGAGCAGAATTGGAACATTTGGCCCATCGAATCAACTCATGGCTGATCTATCTTTCCCTCTAAAACCCCATGCTCCTGCCTTCTCCCCATATCCCTCGACACCCTTACTGATCAAAAATTTGTCAATCACCTGTTAGACACTTTGCAACTAACCCGAGGGATGCTGCCTGACCTGCTGAGTTACTCCAGCAATCTGTGAAACGTCACCTATCCATCTTCTCCACAGATGCTGACTGACCCGCTGAGTTACCCCAGCACTCTGTGAAACGTCACCTATCCACGTTCTCCACAGATGCTGCCTGACCCGCTGAGTTACTCCAGCACTCTGTGAAACGTCACCTATCCACGTTCTCCACAGATGCTGCCTGACCCGCTGAGTTACTCCAGCACTTTGTGTCGATCTTAGGAATCTGTCAATCTCCGCTTAAAAATACTCAATAACTTGGACTTCATCTAGTTAAATAAATTCTCTCTCTCTCTCTCTCTTCCTCTCGCTCCTACAAGGTTAGTTCTGTTTGCGTTTATTTGCTTCAGTTTTGAACAAGCAGTTTGATTTCAGTTTTTTTTTTGCATTGTCAATAAACTTGCGAAAAAAAGTAAGTTATTTTTTGATTAAACCAGTTATCAGAAAAATATATTATGTTTGCCTTATGAACTTTCATTTTATGAAAGAGAAGGAAAGAGATTAATAAATATATATAATAATTTTTATGTTGGGGTTCCCCAGGACATGAAAATTATTTCAAGGGTCCCGCAAGGGTCAAAAGGTTGAGAAACGTTGTCTCAATCTCTCCTGCTACTGGAAACTTCTTCTCTGCAGGCCTGATCAAGCTGAATAATAGAGATGAAGTCTGCAAGGGGGAGGCAGAGGGGGAGCCCATTACCATTACCTCAGTGTCCTCTGCACTCTGCCAACGGCCTGGCTTAGCCGCCACCTCGGAGAAGCTTGGTGGTGATGCTTCCTCCTCACCGACTGGGGCTTCACCCTTTGGCGACGGCGTTTTCACATCAAAGGCTCCAGGAGAGTCCGCCACCACTACAGCACAAGCACAACACACCGAGTGACTTGATGGGTAATCATTTACTACTTAACACAAGTATTTAACGTTGAGACAAACGTTAATCCAAGTGGAGGCGTGGGTTCGAATCCCACATCTGACACCATGTTGGTTTGGAGTCCTTGTAATAATAAAGACCTCACACCGTGTCAGGTTATACACTGTTTATTTAGAATAAACAACTACAAGCTCTCACTCGAGAGTTCACTTCAGACTGCGGAGTGCAGTAAACCGCGACGCTAATAAGCGTAACTACAAAAGCATGACATAACATGAGCCACTAATCTACTCGTTACGCTACTAAACTCAAAGGACATCAATGGTTGCTGGGAAAAGGCAGGCGAATGGAGCTGAGAGGTGCAGATAGATCTGCCATGACTAAATGGCAGAGTAGGGTCGACAGTATCGAATGGCCTAATAATATGTCTCATTCCTATGTCTTATGAACCCATATGAGTCAAGGAAAGAGCGTTCATGTCGCGGCCCTGTTTCCACCAATCTTTCAACCACCATGTACAAGAAGCGCAAGACAGACACCATTGTATGCTGTAGATTTGGGAGCAACAACAGCAGGAGCTTAGCAAGAGATACGACTGATTGGCTCTAGCCCGAGTGGGAGGAGAGAAGTGAGTCAGAGGGGTGAAAACAGTTGAAAAGTAGAAGCCAAGCACAGGCAGACTTTACTCAGAACTGCTGTAGATTTGGGAGCAACAGCAGCAGGAGATTAGCAAGAGATACGACTGATTGGCTCTAGCCCGAGTGGGAGGAGAGAAGTGAGTCAGTGCCGGGAAAAGTTGAAAACTGAGGAATTTGTAAACTGAGGTTTGTAAATTGGTAAATCAGGCAATTTATCAGTCAATTTAAGCAAGACGGCTCTTAGCGAGCGGCAGTGAGTGAGCGGCCTTGTGAGGGAAGTGTGAGTCTTTAGCTCGAGAGTCTTCGGCGAGGAGACCACGTAATACGCTTGAGAGGTAGAGACGAAAGAAGGAGATGTCAGGCAAGCTGATTCAGTGCGATGCTTGCAGTATGTGGGAGGTTAAGGACACCGCTGGTGCCTCTGGCTGCTACAAATGCGAGAAGTGCATCCAGGTAGAGCTCCTGAAGGACCGTGTTGGGGAACTGGAGAAGCAAGTGGATGACCTCCGGTTCGTCCGAGAAACTGAGTCGTTCCTCGACAAGTCCTACAGTACGATTGTTACACCTAAGGTACTGGAAGAGAGAAGGTGGGAGACAGTGAGAAAGGGAGGGAAGCATGGAATGCCAACGTCCCCGGGTGTTGTACCTCTTGTGAACAGGTTCACCCACTTAGAAGCTGTCGGGACAGAAGACGTGTTTACACTGAGCGGCGGACTGGCTTGCGAATGCGAATAGGGCTGTTGAGCCAAACCAAAAAGGCCTAAGGCAGGCAACGCCATTGTAGTGGGAGACTCCATTATGAGAGGTACGGACAGGGGTTTCTGCGGCAACAGACGGGATGCGAGGATGGTGTGCTGCCTTCCTGGTGCCAGGATCCAGGATGTCACGGACAGAGTGCAGAAAATCCTCAAGGGCGAAGGTGAACATCCAGAAGTGGTAGTGCATGTCGGCACAAACCATGTCGGAAAGAAGGGGACGAATATTCTGCAGCGTGACTTTAGAGAGCTCGGAAAAATGCTGAAAAGCAGGACCTCCAGGGTTGTTATCTCCGGTTTGCTTCCAGTTCCTCGTGCTGGCGAGAGCAGGAACAGGGAGATACGGGACCTGAACGTGTGGCTGAGGAACTGGTGCACGGGGCAGGGATTTAGATTCTTAGATCACTGGGATCTGTTTTGGGGTAAGGGGGAACTGTACAAAAGGGACGGATTGCATCTTAACAGGTGTGGGACCAGCATTCTGGCAGGCAGGTTTGCCATTGCTACACGGGTGGTTTTAAACTGAATATGGGGGGTGGGGTGTCGAATGGGATAGTGGAGAATGGAGTTAAAGGGAAAGAGTTTCTTAAATGTGTGAGCGTAGAGACAGAGGGGTGTAAAATGAGGGTAGAAGCAATAGGTAGCAAGGTGAAAAGTAAAAGTGGCAGGCCGGCAAATCCAGGGCAAAAATCAAAAAGGGCCACTTTTTAGCATAATAGTATAAGGGGTAAGAGTGTTGTAAAAACAAGCCTGAAGGCTTTGTGTCTCAATGCAAGGAGCATTCGTAATAAGGTGGATGAGTTGAATGTGCAGATAGCTATTAACGACTATGATATAGTTGGGATCACGGAGACATGGCTCCAGGGTGACCAAGGCTGGGAGCTCAACATCCAGGGATATTCAATATTCAGGAGGGATAGACAGAAAGGGAAAGGAGGTGGGGTAGCGTTGCTGGTTAGAGAGCAGATTAATGCAATAGAAAGGAAGGACATTAGCTTTGAGGATGTGGAATCGATATGGGTAGAGCTGCGAAACACTAAGGGGCAGAAAACACTAGTGGGAGTTGTGTACAGGCCACCTAACAGTAGTAGTGGAGTTGGGGATGGCATCAAACAGGAAATTAGAAATGCGTGCAACAAAGGTAAAACAGTTATAATGGGTGACTTCAATCTACATATAGATTGGGTGAATCAAATTGGCAAGGGTGCTGAGGAAGAGGATTTCTTGGAATGTATGCGGGATAGTTTTCTAAACCAACATGTAGAGGAACCAACGAGAGAGCAGGCTATTCTAGACTGGGTATTGAGTAATGAGGAAGGGTTAGTTAGCAGTCTTGTTGTGCGTGGCCCCTTGGGCAAGAGTGACCATAATATGGTTGAGTTCTTCATTAGGATGGAGAGTGACATCGTTAATTCAGAAACAAGGGTCCTGAACTTAAAGAAAGGTAACTTTGAGGGTATGAGACGTGAATTGGCCAAGATAGACTGGCGATTGATTCTTAATGGGTTGACGGTGGATATGCAATGGAAGGCATTTAAAGACTGCATGGATGAACTACAACAATTGTTCATCCCAGTTTGGCAAAAAAATAAATCAGGGAAGGTAGTGCATCCGTGGATAACAAGGGAAATCAGGGATAGTATCAAAACAAAAGATGAAGCGTACAAATTAGCCAGAAAAAGCAGCCTACCAGAGGACTGGGAGAAATTCAGAGACCAGCAGAGGAGGACAAAGGGCTTAATTAGGAAAGGGAAAATAGATTATGAAAGAAAACTGGCAGGGAACATAAAAACTGACTGCAAAAGCTTTTATAGATATGTGAAGAGAAAAAGATTAGTTAAAACAAATGTAGGTCCCTTGCAGTCAGAAACGGGTGAATTGATCATGGGGAACAAGGACATGGCAGACCAATTGAATAACTACTTTGGTTCTGTCTTCACTAAGGAAGACATAAATAATCTGCCGGAAATAGCAGGGGACCGGGGGTCAAATGAGATGGAGGAACTGAGTGAAATCCAGGTTAGCCGGGAAGTGGTGTTAGGTAAATTGAATGGATTAAAGGCCGATAAATCCCCAGGGCCAGATAGGCTGCATCCTAGAGTACTTAAGGAAGTAGCCCCAGAAATAGTGGATGCATTAGTGATAATTTTTCAAAACTCTTTAGATTCTGGAGTAGTTCCTGAGGATTGGAGGGTAGCTAATGTAACACCACTTTTTAAAAAGGGAGGGAGAGAGAAAACGGGGAATTACAGACCAGTTAGTCTAACGTCGGTAGTGGGGAAACTGCTAGAATCAGTTATTAAAGATGGGATAGCAGCACATTTCGAAAGTGGTGAAATCATTGGACAAAGTCAGCATGGATTTATGAAGGGTAAATCATGTCTGACGAATCTTATAGAATTTTTCGAGGATGTAACTAGTAGAGTGGATAAGGGAGAACCAGTGGATGTGTTATATCTGGACTTTCAGAAGGCTTTCGACAAGGTCCCACATAAGAGATTAGTATACAAACTTAAAGCACACGGTATTGGGGGTTCAGTATTGATGTGGATAGAGAACTGGCTGGCAGACAGGAAGCAAAGTGTAGGAGTAAACGGGTCCTTTTCACAATGGCAGGCAGTGACTAGTGGGGTACCACAAGGCTCAGTTCTGGGACCCCAGCTATTTACGATATATATTAATGATTTGGACGAGGGAATTGAATGCAACATCTCCAAGTTTGCGGATGACACGAAGCTGGGGAGCAGTGTTAGCTGTGAGGAGGATGCTAGGAGGCTGCAAGGTGACTTGGATAGGCTGGGTGAGTGGGCAAATGCATGGCAGATGCAGTATAATGTGGATAAATGTGAGGTTATCCACTTTGGTGGCAAAAACAGGAAAGTAGATTATGATCTGAATGATGGCCGATTAGGAAAGGGGGAGATGCAACGAGACCTGGGTGTCATGGTACACCAGTCATTAAAAGTAGGCATGCGGGTGCAGCAGGCAGTGAAGAAGGCGAATGGTATGTTAGCATTCATAGCAAAAGGATTTGAGTATAGGAGCAGGGAAGTTCTACTGCAGTTGTACAGGGTCTTGGTGAGACCACACCTGGAGTATTGCGTACAGTTTTGGTCTCCAAATCTGAGGAAGGACATTATTGCCATAGAGGGAGTGCAGAGAAGGTTCACCAGACTGATTCCTCGGATGTCAGGACTTTCATATGAAGAAAGACTGGATAGACTCGGTTTGTACTCGCTAGAATTTAGAAGATTGAGGGGGGATCTTATAGAAACGTACAAAATTCTTAAGGGGTTGGACAGGCTAGATGCAGGAAGATTGTTCCTGATGTTGGGGAAGTCCAGAACAAGGGGTCACAGTTTAAGGATAAAGGGGAAATCTTTTAGGACCGAGATGAGGAAAACGTTTTTCACACAGAGAGTGGTGAATCCGTGGAATTCTCTCCCGCAGAAGGTAGTTGAGGCCAGTTCATTGGCTATATTTAAGAGGGAGTTAGATGTGGCCCTTGTGGCTAAAGGGATCAGGGGGTATGGAGAGAAGGCAGGTACAGGATACTGAGTTGGATGATCAGCCATGATCATATTGAATGGCGGTGCAGGCTCGAAGGGCCGAATGGCCTACTCCTGCACCTATTTTCTATGTTTCTATGTTTCTATGCAGATGCCGAGAAGTGTGTTCAGCTCTGGCTGAACAACTTCTAATCTTATGAGTGGACTAGACAAAAAGAAGGTGAACTCATAGAGTCATAGAGTGATGGTAGACACAAAAAGCTGGAGTAACTCAGCGGGACAGGCAACATCTCTGGAGTGAAGGAATGGGTGTCGTTTCAGGTAGAGACCCTTCTTCAGTCTGATGTCAGGGGAGTGGACGGGACAGGGATAGAATGTAGTCGGAGACAGTAAGACCAGTGGGAGAACTGGGAAGAGGGAGGGGATGGAGAGAGAGGGAAAGCAAGGGCTATTTGAAGTCAATGTTCATACCGCTGGGGTGTAAGCTGCCCGAGCGAAATATGAGATGGTGTTCCTCCAATTTGCGCTGGGCCTCACTCTGACAATGGAGGAGGCCCAGGACAGAAAGGTCAGTGTGGGAATGGAAGGGAGAGTTAAAGTGCTAAGTTAGAGAAGTTCTAAGCTCCAAGTTAGAGTGACAGTGCGGAATCAGGCCCTTAAGCTGAACTTGCCCACACCGACCAACATGTCCCAGCTACACTAGTCCCACCTGCCCGAGTTTGGTCCCTATCCCTCCAAACCTGATCTATCCATGTACCTGTCTAACTGTTTCCTAAATGTTGGGATAGTCCCTGCCTCAACTACCTCCTCTGGCAGCTTGTTCCATACACCCACCACCCTTTGTGTGAAAAAAGTTGACCCTCAGATTCCTATTCAATCTTTTTCCCTTCACCTTAAACCCTCGACCAGATAAGGTCCTGGACTGATAAAGTCCAGATAAGGTCTACCTGGTCCTATCAATAAGATAGATAGGAGTCTCACCCTGGTCATTCCTCCTTCCCCATGCTCATGTCGGGCAGAAGGTACGGATGCTTGAGCGTGTGCACCACCAGACACAGGAACAGCCTCTTACCCTCTCTTATATCAGGCTTCTGAACTGGTAAGCTCGGCAACATTGAAATACAGCATGGAAACAGCCTTTCGGCCCACCAAGTCCACGGTGACCACTGATCACCCGTTCACACTGGTTCTATGTTATCCCACTTTCGCATCCACTCCCTACACACAAGGGGGCAATTTACAGAGGGCCAAGTCACCTACGAACCTGCACGTTTTTTGGATGTGGGAGGAAACCGGAGCGCCTGGAGGGAACCCACGCGCTCACCGGGAGAATGCACAAACTCCATGTCGACAGTACCCAAGATCAGGATCGTACCGAGAACTCGCCCAGTATGCTAACTTGGTCAGCACCGACAGGGTAGGCCAAAGGGCATGTTTCTGGATTCCTCACATTTATCCACATTAAACTGCATCTGCCATGCATATGCCCACTCACCCAACCTGTCCAAGTCACCCAGCATCCTCATAGCATCCTCCTCACAGTTCACACTGCCACCCAGCTTTATGTCATCTGCAAATTTGCTAATATTACTTTTAATCCCGTCATCTACATTTTAGATTCTAAATTATTGATGTATATTGTAAATAGCTGTGGTCCCAGCACCGAGCCTTGCGGTACCCCACTATTCACTGCCTCCCATTCTGAAAGGGACCCGTTAATCCCTACTCTTAGTTTCCTGTCTGCCAACCAGTTCTTTATCCTTGGTAGTATCCTACCCCTAATATCATGTGCTATAATTTTGCCCACTAATCTCCTATGTGGGTCCTTATCAAAGGCTTTCTGAAAGTACAGGTACACGCCATCCACTGGCTCTCAAGATTCAAGAGTGTCCATTTTCCTACTTACAGCCTCAAAAAAATCCAGAAGATTAGTCAAGCATGATTTCCCCTTCGTAAATCCATGCTGACTCGGACCAATCCTGTTACTGCTATCCAAATGTGCCGCTATTTAATCTTTTATAATTGACTCCATCATTTTCCCCACCACTGATGTCAGGCTGACTGGTCTATAATTCCCTGTTCTCTCTCTCTCCTTTCTTAAAAGTGGGATAACATTAGCTACCCTTCAATCCACAGGAACTGATCCAGAATCTATAGAATCATGCGTCCATGATTTCTAGAGCTACTTCCTTAAGTACCCTGGGATGCAGACCATCAGGCCCTGCGGATTTATCAGCCTTCAGTCCCATCAGTCTACCCAACACCATTTCCTTCCCAATTATTAATTTCCTTCAGTTCCTCCATCACCCTAGGTCCTCTGTCCTCAAGTACATCTGGGAGATTGTTTTTGTGTCCTCCTTAGTGAAGAAGGATCCAAAGTACCTGTTCAACTCGTCTGCCATTTCCTTGGTGCCCATAATAAATTCACCTGTTTCTGTCTTCAAAGGACCCACATTTGTCACAGCAGGGTCTGATCCTACCGTCCTCGTCGCTGCTGTCCGACTGAGCCTGTCTGATCCGCCGTCGCCGCTTGGTGCAAGGTCCCTCCCCGTCGCTCGGCTGCGCTACGCCACGCTTCGTCTTCTTGTTGCTGTCGGCATGAAACGCACATTTTGGACGAGGGCTTGGAAATAAATTCCAAAACATTTCGGAGTTGTACGATTCTATCGGGGGGGGGGGGGGGGGGGGGACCTGGCGGTGAGAACGCTGGAGAGGGTCCAGAGGAGGTTTACGAGAATGATCCCAAGAATGAGTGGGTTAACATATGATGAGCGTTTGTCAGCACTGGGCCTGTACTCGTTTAGAAGAATGAGGGGGAGCCCTCATTGAAACGCACAGAATAGTGAAAGGCCTGGATAGAGTGGATGTGGAGAGGATGTTGCCACTAGTGGGAGAGTATAGAACCAGAGGCCACACAGTCAGAATAAAAGGACGTTCCTTTAGAAAGGAGATGATATTTCTTCAGAGGGTGGTGAATCTGTGAAATTCATTGCCACAGACAGCTGTGAAGGCCAAGTCAATGGATATTTGTAAGGCAGAGATTGATTAGTATGGGTGCCAGGGGTGATGGGGAGAAGGCAGGAGAATGGGTTTGAGGGAAAGATAGAAACATGGAAAATCGGTGCAGGAGTAGGCCATTCGACCCTTCAAGCCAGCACCGCCATTCAATATGATCATGGCTGATCATCCAAAATCAGTACCCCGTTTTTGCTTTGATCAGTCTGAAGAAGGGTCTCGACCCGAAACGTCACATATTCCTTCTCTCCAGAGATGCTGCCTCACCCGCTGAGTTACTCCAGCATTTTGTGTCTCCACCCGTTCCTGCTTTCTCCCCATATCACTTGATTCCTTTAGCCCCAAGAGCTATATCTAACTCTCTTGAATACATCAAGCTCAGCTATGATTGAATGGCGGAGCAGGCTTCATGGGCCAAATGGCCTAATTCTGCTTCTATCACTGATGAACTGACGGGGGGGGGAAGGGTCTGCTGCCAAGGGCTGCGGCAGGCAATAGATACCCTTGTACCTTTGTCGGCACTAACACGTGGCGACACTTGTGTACTGTCCAGGTTGTAAGCAAAACTAAACACCTCACTGTACCTCGGTACCCATGGTACGTGACAATCAGTCATTCATCTCTCATCCCACTGATCATAGCTCTCTTTCAATTTAGTCATTTTAATTTTGGTTATTCCTTGCTCCTCTCCAGACATATGAGAGTTGGCCTTGGCATCATTATCTAAACCAGTGGTTCTTAACCTGGGGCTCGGGACCCCCATGGGGGGGGGGTTGTTTGGGGCTTTACTGGGGGACATGAAGGGGCCATAAATAACATATCCATTTGTTGAGCCCATGTTTAGGAATCTAACAAAGGTACATACCACATACAGTATTTTGTTCGCGTATGTATGCCAAAAAAGGATGAACCACTGATCTAAACTTCATGATAGTGATCACTCTAACCCAACTTTGGATCTGAAGAAGGGTCTCGACCCGAAACATTGCCTTTTCCCTTTGCTCCATAGATGCTATCTCACCCGCTGAATTTCTCCAGCATTTTTGTCTACCTTCAATTTTCCAGCATTTCCTTCTTAAATAACTCTAACCCAACTGTTCCCTCGCTTACATTTGCCTCCGTTCAATTCCCTAATTTCTGAAGATAAGACACAAAATGCTGGAGTAACTCAGCGGGACAGGCAGCATCTCTGGAGAGAAGGAATGGGCGACGTTTCATGTCGAGACCCTTCCTTCCTTTGAGATTGGGCCTTTAACCCATGAATGGGCTGGGGGAAAGTTGACTCACGTTGGACTGACACCAACCTCTGTTCGTCGCCTTGCTGCCGATTATCCCGTGTTTTCTTTGCCTTCTTTGCCGTGTACTTCTCCTTCGGAGGCTTGGCTGGCACTTTCTGTGCTGCGGCGTCACCGGTCAGGGCCATTTCTTCGTCGCTCACTCCCTGCGCAGCTGGAACGTGGCTCTCTCCACCCTCAGGGGTATCTGCTTTCTCTGCAAACGCCGGGGCCGGTTTGCCGGGAGGAACCTCTTCCTTTGCGGCCTTAGACGGTGGCGATTCTTTCTCTGTGGGGTTTCAGGTACATATTAGACAATAGACAATAGGTGCAGGAGTATGCCATTTTGATGAAGCTGAATTTTAGTTAAAAATATAAGAAGATATTAAATTGGCTTCCATAACATTGTCTCCCAAGTGAGGAAGTGACAGAGAAAGAAACAGCTAGTCACATCTTTGAAGTAAGATGCCATAAACCAAATGGCCAATGTTTATGAGGGACCAAATGACAGCGAGGAAGCAGCGAAAGAGCTAGGGTGATCTCTGTGAAGATAAAATGGCATTATCCAAATGGCCAATGTTTATGAAGGACGAGAGAGAAACCAGGGAAGGAGAAAGATAAAATGTCGTAAACCAAATGGCCAATGTTATCTTGTAACATGTAAACAAAAGGCCTTTGATGTGATGCATGTGGCCATGACTAATGTCTGTGAAATGTGCTAGGGGGACAAAAAACCCTATTTAAGGCAATGTAATTCTGTTGTGCAGAGAAGTGGACGGAGGACGGTCAAGTGTCTGTATTGGTCACTTGGCTGGAATTCTCGCTCCCTTCCATCGGCCGATGTTAAGTAAAGTTTTGAACGGGTCTACCAAACAGTTGTGTGGTGTCTGTTTATTAAGAAGCAAACCTGGTTTAGTAGTTATAAAAGTAGCTTTTTCAATTTGGCCCATCGAGCCAGCATTCAATGTGACCATGGCTGATCATCCCCAATCAGTTCGCCATTCCTGCCTTCTCCCCATATCCCGACTGCTATTTTTCTATATAACCGCAATATTAACTACAGTGCTAGTAAATATCACACTGTTTATAGGACATTGAACAGTACAGCACAGGAACATGTTGAAAATTTTCGGCCACCTGCTGCAAACTGTGACGGGTGCCGACAAGTTGCCGAAAAAAATCGCGTAAGTGGGACAGGCCTTGAACGTGACATTTGCTAATCTGTACTGGTGTGACATTTGGCTGTGTTTACTGTTCTGTGGTTTCCGGAGATGAATGGTCTGTGAGTGTTGTAAAACAATTTGGGAAGAAGGAAAATTCTGAAGGTGCTTGCTATGGTTAACAGAACATCAAAAGGAAAGTCTGTATAGAAGGAGCAGATGAATCTTTGGTCATTGAACAATCTCCCAGAATGCTCCCAGAGGTCACTGTATTTGGCGGTCTTCAATAAAGTCTTGATCATCTTATCCGAACTTTGTGTTGTGTTTTAAAGTTTTCTTTCTAGACCACATGCAAAATGGAGTAACAATAGACAATAGATGCAGGAGTAAGCCATTCGACCCTTCGAACCAGCACCGCCATTCAATGTGATCATGGCTGATCATCCCCAATCAGTAACCCGTTCTTGCCATCTCCCCATATCCCCTGACTCCGCTATCTTTAAGAGCCCTATCTAGCTCTCTCTTGAAAGTATCCGGAGAACCGGCCTACACCACCCTCTAAGGCAGAGAATTCCACAGACTCACAATTCTCTGTGTGAAAAAGTGTTTCCTCGTCTCCGTTCTAAATGGCTTACTCCTTATTCTTCAACTGTGGCACCTGGTTCTGGACTCCCCCAACATCAGGAACATGTTTCCTGCCTCTACCGTGTCTAAACCCTTAATAACCTTATATGTTTCAATAAGATACCCTCTCATCCTTCTAAACGCCAGAGTATAAAAGCCCAGCCGCTCCATTCTCTCAGCATATGACAGTCCCGCCCTCCCGGGAATTAACCTTGTAAACCTACGCTGCGCTCCCTCAATAGCAAGAATGTCCTTCCTCAAATTAGGGGACCAAAACTGCACACAATACTCCAGGTGTGGTCTCACTAGGGCCCTGTACAACTGCAGAAGGACCTCTTTGCTCCTCTACTCAACTCCTCTTGTTATGAACTCCTCTTGTCTTTCTTCACTGCCTGCTGTACCTGCATGCTTACTCTCATAGACTGATGAACAAGGACCCCCAGATCTCATTGCACTTCCCCTTTTCCCAACTTGATACCATTCAGATAATAATCTGCCTTCCTGTTTTTGTCACCAAAGTGGATAACCTCACATTTATCCACACTAAACTGCTTCTGCCACGCATCTGCCCGCTCACCCAACCTGTCCAAGTCACCCTGCATTCTCTTAGCATCCTCCTCACAGTTCACACTGCCACCCAGCTATGTGACATGAACAGCACCTCACATTCTGCCTAGGATGCTTACAACCAACAGTATGAATGTTGAATTCTCCAAATTCAGGTAAGTACTACCCAGCAAAAACTGACACCCTTCCCTCCCCCTTGTCGACCCGCTCTTCCCTGTGCCTCACCTAGATGTGCAACCATATCTCCCTTGCCCCATCGTCATTTATCCATCATCTATACTTGTCTTACACTTTGTCTTTACATCTCTGGCCTTTGTCCAAACCTCTGGCTATCAACCCCCCCCCCCCCCTCCCCCCTCAACTGTATCCACCTATCATTTTAGACACAAGCTGCTGGAGTAACTCAGCGGGACAGGCAGCATCTGTGGAGAGGACTGGGCGACGTTTCAGACCTTCTTCAAACCTCGACCTGAAACGTCACCCATACGTCCCCTCCAGAGATGCTGCCTGTGGTGAAGTTTTGGATCGGGACCCTTCTTCAGATTGATTGTTGTTATTCTCTCTGCAGATGCTGCCTGACTCACTGAGTTCTTCCGGCACTTTGTGCTTTGCACAAGAGTTCAGCATCTGCACTTCATTGTGTCTCCATTCTCAGAGTGTCAGCAACCAGTCAGAAACACACTGGGTTGATGGGCCAAATGCCTACTTGTGCTCCTATCACTTAGAATGGAGATGAGGAAACACTTTGTCACACAGAGAGTTGTGAGTCTGCGGAATTCTGTGCCTCCGAGGGCGGTGGAAGCCGGTTCTCTGGATAATCTCTAGTTAGATAGAGCTCTTAAAGATAGCGGAGTCCGGGGATATGGGGAGAAGGCAGGAATGGGGTACTGATTGTGGATGATCAGCCATGATCACATTGAATGGCGGCGCTGGCTCAAAGAGTTGAATGGCCTACTCCTGCACCCATTGTCTATAGTCAATTAACTTAAAAACCTGTACGTCTTTGGTGTGAGGGAGGAAACCGAAGATCTCGGAGAAATCCCAGGCAGGTCACTGGGAGAAGGTACAAACTCCGCACAGACAGCACCTGTAGTCAGGATTGAACCCAGCAAGTGCTGTAAGCAGCAACTCTACCACTGCGCCACTTGTTGGAAGAGGCCAAGAGGTTTAGGGAGGAGTTTCCAGCGCTGAGGACGAGACAGCAGCAGAAGCAGCTGCCAACGATTACTTACTGGCACCTACTTTCTGGAAAAAGTTGCTGAGCCCCTTGCTTGCCGCCTTGCTTCCCGAAGGAGCCTGAAAAAGAAAGACAGGAGGGACGCACCCTGCAATGAGATACTCGTTTTCCTCAAACTAAATAGCATTTTCTTTATCAGAAAAACAACACTCTGCAAGTTTAGTTTAGAGATACAGTGCGGAAACAGGCCCTTTGGGCCGCCGACCAGCGATCCCCGCATATTAACGCTATCCTACACACACGAGGGACAATTTTTACATTTACCAAGCCAATTAACATACATACCTGCATGGTTTTGGAGTGTGGCAGGAAAACGAAGATCTTGGAGAAAACCCACGCAGGTCACGGGGAGAACGCACATGCTCTGTACAGATAGCGCCCGCAGTCGGGATCGAACCCGGGTCTCCGGCGCTGTATTCGCCGTAAGGCAACAACTCTACCGCTGCGCCACCGTGCCGCCCTTTCTCTTGACTAGATGTTTAATTTAGTATAGTTTAGTTATACAGAGCGGAAACAGGTCCTTCAGCCCACTGAGTCCGGACAGATCAGTGATCATCGCACACTAACACAAGCCTACACACACTAGGGACAATTTACACTTATACCAAGTATACAAACCCAAGCCAATCAACCTATAAACCGGTTTATGCGACCTGCTGGACAAGATGGTAAAATCTGGGACACTAGATGCTCCTCAGCCAATATTGTCTGAGAAACGGCAACTCCAACACAAGAGGCTACAGAGAGCGGTGGACTCAGCCCAGTCCATCGTGGGCACTGCTTGGTTTGCAATAACCAACCTGATCTCCCTGTGGCTCAGCACTTCAACACCCCCTCCCATTCCGAATCCGACCTTTCTGTCCTGGGCCTCCTCCATGGCCAAAGTGAGGACCACTGTAAATTTGAGGAGCAGCACCTCAAATTTTGCTTGGGCAGTTTGCACCCCAGCAGTATGAACATTGACTTCTCTAATTTCAGGTAGTCCTTGCATTCTCCTCCACGTCTCAGCTCTCCCTCAGCCCACTGGCTCTACCTCTTCCTTTCTTCTTCCCGCCCCCTCCACCCTCACATCAGTCTGAAGAAGGGTTTCGACCCGAAACGTTGCCTATTTCCTTCGCTCCATAGATGCTGCCTCATCCGCTGAGTTTCTCCAGCATTTTTGTCTACCTTCGATTTTCCAGCATCTGCAGTTCCTTCTGAAACATTTGCCCATGCATTCTTTCTGCATTGCCCGAGTCTTCCTGCCTGTGATGCTGCTGCAATGCCATACTTGTGTAGATGACAATAAACTTGACCCAGTCAGCCATCAGCCACATACAAGCGGCCCACTCTCTGTTCAGGACCACTCTTTTCAGCTCGAGATTTGGCTGTGGGGCAGTCACCCTTTACCTGCCAGGCTTTGTCCTGCCCCTCTTCTCACCTTGCCTTCTTCCCTCCGTCATAATCAGTCTGAAGAAGGGTCCTGACCCAAAACGTCACCTATCCATGTTCTCCACAGATGCTGCCTGACCCATTGAGTTACTCTAGCACTCTGTGAAATGTCACCTATCCATGTTCTCCACAGATGCTGCCTGACCTGCTGAGTTACTCCAGCACTCTGTGAAACGGCACCTATCCATGTTCTCCACAGATGCTGCCTGACCTGCTGAGTTGCTCCAGCATTCTGTGAAACGTCTCCTATCCATGTTCTCCACAGATGCTGCCTGACCTGCTGAGTTACTCCAGCATTCTGTGAAATGTCTCCTATCCATGTTCTCCACAGATGCTGCCTGACCTGCTGAGTTACTCCAGCACTCTGTGTCATTCTTTTGAGCTGCTGTGCAGAAGTAGAGTTGCTGCCTCACAGCGCCAGAGACCTGGATTCAATCCTGACTGCGGGTGCTGTCTGTACGGAGTTCGTACTTTTTCCCAGTGGCCATGTTGTTTTTCTCCAGGTGCTCTGTTTTCCTCCCACATTCCAAAGACCTACAGATTTGTAGGTAAATTGGCTTCAGTAAAAACTGTAAATTGTCCCTCGTGTGTGTAGCAGGTTAGTGCGAGTGTACAGGTGATTGCAGGTCGGTGCGGACTTGGTGGGCCGAAGGGCCTGTTTCCACACTGCATCTCTAAACTAATAAAGTGTTTAATGATCATATGCACAAAAACGGAACAATTTAAATTCCTACTTTCAGCAGCTTTGTAGGTCTAAACAGTCCTCAATAGATAACATAATGACGAAACAAACAAAAAAGTTCAATAAATAAAATTGAAACAATATTAGTGTTAAGCGAAAGAAAAACAGCCAACAGCTCCTCCGCCTGCATTCCATACCCCAACCCCGTCGCGAACCACTGAATGCTTAGAAACACAGACAATGGTCTCCTTTCATTGAATTTCTTCAACAACAGAATGGTTGAACACAAAATCAAAACCAACGCTAGGGTCGGGTGAGCGGGCGTAGGGAAGGGTAGTGGGATATATCTCCGCTTTTTTTTCCACTTCTTCGTTAGTTCAGGGGTTTTTTTTCTTTCCTTTTCGTATTTTTCTTCTTCCTTTCCATTCTTTCCTTTTTTCTTTTTTCCGATTCACTTATTAGTTTATAAAATGTTAAAACTGAAGCTGGACGAAAATTGTATAATTGTTATGTCGATTACTTTCCCCTTGTACAATTCCTTCTAATAAAATAAATATCTATTAAAGAAAAGGAACATAGACAATAGGTGCAGGAGTAGGCCATTCGGCCCTTCGAACCAGCACGCCATTCAATATGATCATGGCTAATCATCCACAATAAGTACCTCGTTCCTGCTTTATCCCCATATCCCTTGATTCCCTTAACCCTACCTAACTTTCTCTTGAAAACACCCAGTGAATTGGCCTCCACTGCCTACTGTGGCAGAGAATTCCAGATTCACAACTCTCTGGGTGAAAAAGTTTTTCCTCATCTAAGTCCTAAATGGCCGACCCCTTATTCTTAAACAGAGACTTCCGATGGCGCCATGCAGCTGTGAGAGGCACAGCATTCAGCTCAGCTCCCAACGAATGCGTTAAATCGCTAAAAAAGCCTTTTAGGAAGACGGGACCGATCTAAAAATACTTACCGGAGATGCCTGACGTCGCGTAAGTGGTGTCATCAGAAATCGCCGCTAAATAATGGGGAATAACGGGACTTTTAAATGAGAAAGAGGAATCTTCCCCAAAGACTCACTGCAAGACCTCTTACAAGACTCTGTGTTAAAGAGCTGGGAAAAACTCTGCAAGCAACATCAGAAAGCTCTGAAGAAGAAACTGAAGCTCAAAGATCAGCTGCTGAAATGGCTACAAAGGAAAAACAAATGGAACAATCTATAAGAGCTTTGGTAATGAAAGACTTTGCTGAGATGCTACATGAGGAGACTTCTGCACTGGATACAAGTCTGACTAAAAATATGAAGCTCGGGAATCGTGAAGTATTGATGAAGTAGAGACCGACTTAAAAGCAGAAATCGGACGGGTTGAAAATGAGTGCAATGAAAAGTTGGACTCTGGTCTTTTTACCTCTTAAGCATACAGCACAGCTATGAAAGAAATGGAAACTGCGATGAAGGAAATGTCTGAAGAGATGAAGGAAATGTCTGAAGAGATGAAGAGAATGAGGAAAGACCAAGACCGTGTCTCAGGGCAACTGGCTAAAATGACCGACAAATGCCTTGATTTGGAAGCCCGGTCAAGACGGCAGAACTTAAGGATAGTTGGAGTGAGAGAGGGAAAGGAGACTGGAATGGATCCCCGGGAGTTCACTACCAACTTACTTAAACAAGTATTCAAGCTGCCTGACAAACCGAAAATAGATGTTGCACATCGGGTTCAAAGAGCTCACTCGAGGCCAAGAGCCCCCCCAAGACAGATCATAGTGAAATTTCATGACATCGCTGCTCTGGAAGACATTATGAAAAAAATTCCATTCGCAACAAATTTGTTGTTTGAAGATGAAATTGTTCGATTTTTTAGAGATTACCCAGCTGAAGTGGCTAAGAAACGGGACCCGTTTACAAATACAAGACTGATTCTGAAAGGAATTCCAAACCTAAGATATGGGATAATTTACCCAGCAAAAATGAGGGTCACTTACAAGAATTTGGAACGTGTTTTTACTGATCCAGAAGAAGCATATAGATACGCACAAGAGCTAACAAAGGATATTAACGGATAAGTAAAACAGCACGGCTATCAGGAGATTGTTCTGTTATATATATTATGAGAGGGGAAGCTGAGAAAATATGACTTTTTAAATAAATGTAACTATAAATGCTCTCGTTAAGATGGCGGAATACTACACGTGGTGAAATCTAGACATTTTATCAACTCTGGAATGAGTTGACAAACTTTTTTTCGAATGAAAGACTTAAAAACAAAGGGGAGTCGTGGAACATGGAAAAATTCAATTAAATGGAGTTGAAAGAAATAATTTACTAATAAAAAGATATTCATAATCATACACTAACACATAAATAACTGAACTAACCTAGCTACACTAATCTAAAATGAATTAGTATAACCGAATAATTATTCACTTCTCCGGGGGGGGGGGGTTATCTTAAATCATTAATGAATGTGTAGATCTATGACGGCGAGTTAAATATATTGATATATGATATTATCATACTAATAAACTAAAACCCACGTAACCGATTCGGGAAGGTAAATTCCCAGCTATGCTTAAGACAACCTAAGAATGAAAATAGCTGGAAGGGAAACGATTTAAATAACTGGCAAGCAGCCAAGAGTGTAATTTTGGTTAACCCCTTCCAACCAGCAGGTTCTTATTTTAAGATATTGGGTTTTGATTGCGAAGTTAAATATAGTAATTGTTAGTCTATAGTAAATACATGTTTATTTGAAGATTTAAGTAGATCCACATGTTTGATGTTTCTCTATATATCATCCGGTTTCGAACTGGCCCTTCTTCCTTTTTATAATATCTGTTTAAGGGAGCGGAGCTTAATGTAATTTAATATCGCCAGAAGTTTTCAAGAACGTCTCTACCACCAATTGGTGGTTTTCCTTTTGCAGTATCTTTTTTTCTAGATACTGTAATATCACAATTTTTATTTTTATGTCACTTTACACTTTTTCATTTCTCTCTAAGGTCACTTTAACAAGGGATATGCCAACAGAGTTTAGTAGCCGCGAGTACCCACCCAACACCTAGAAGCCTGAGGTATTGTGTTGTGCCATATGACATAAAGGTACCAATTCATAATGCAAGACGATACGCAAAAGAAAATTGGAGGAATTGCGTTTTGTATCTGGAACATAAGGGGCCAGTCAAAAGGGGTAAGATTCTTGCCCAATTAAAATCACTTAATGCCGATATAATTTTCTTACAGGAAACACACTTGAAACTCCAAGCTCAGACCAGGCTGAAGGCAAATTGGATCGGCCAAACATATCACTCCTCCTATCTCTCTAAATCTAGAGGCACGGCAATTATAATTCGCAAAGGCATACCATTTAAACTAAAGAATACAATAGTAGACAAAGAGGGGAGGTATGTTATAGTTACGGGAGAGATATACTCTACTTCACTTACTATGGTAAATATTTATGCGCCTAATTTTGATAACCAGCAATTTTAAAATAAAATCCTGAATATAATCTCCGAGTTTAATTATCAAAATGTGATAATTGGGGGAGACTTCAATTGCGTCCTGGATCAATACCTGGATAAATCTGCACAACAAAAGAGATTTAACATAAAATCAAAATCCAGTGAACTCTTAAATACATACATAAAAAATACAAATATAACAGATGTATGGAGGATTGCAAACCCAGCTAAAAGGGAATATTCCTTTTACTCAATGGTACATAAAACCTACTCACGCATTGATTATTTCCTAGTGGACACGAAATTAATTCCCTTCACAACTAATCCTAAATATCATAATAGTATCATCTCTGATCACTCCCCGATAACCTTCTTTCTAAAACTAGAAGGAATGCCCAATAAAAAATTGTTTTGGAGGTTCAATCCCCAAATTTTAAACAACCTGCAGGGTTGTACATACCTAAAACAACAGATGGAACTTTTCTTTGAGACTAACGACATCCCAGGCATCTCACCCTCTTTATTATGGGAATCTTTTAAGGCATTTATCAGAGGCTCTATAATTTCATACCAAGCTTTTCAAAATAAAAAGAATAAGACCGAACAATTGCAACTAGAAGAACAAATCAGACAATTGGATTTAGACAACGCGAAAGAGCCAACCATAGACAAACACAACAAGATAACAATGCTGAAATTTAAACTAAACAGAATCTTATCTGTAAGAGTTATCAGATTATTTCAAATCACAAAACAGGAACATTTCGAATTCGGCGGTAAGCCACATAAACTTTTTGCACGTCAGCTGAAAAAACTGTAAAAGGATCATACGATTCCAAAAATTAAATCAGATAAAGGTGAATCATTAATGTTTCCTAAAGATATTAATAAAAGATTTGCTCAATTCTATCAAAATTTATATACATCCAAAACATCAACAGATAGCATTAAAGTCATACATTTTACATTTATTAAAGAAATCGAAGAGGCAATAAATTCACTGAACAACGGTAAATCACCGATTCAGTAATGAATTTTATAAAAGATTTTATGAGATAATCTCACCACGTTTACACAAGCTTTATAAATATGCTTTTAAAGAACAGACACTACCAGAAACATTAGCGGAATCAACTATCACACTTATACCTAAAAAAGATAAAGACCTAGAAGACCCTGGTTCATACAGAGCTATTGCATTGTTAAATACAGATCAGAAAATACTAGCGAAAACTCTAGCAAGAAGATTAAGCAAATACATTAGTAAATTAATAAATGCGGATCAAATGGGGTTTATACCCAAGAGACACTCATTCAGTAATCTGAGACGTCTTTTCAACATAATGCATTCACATTAAATTGAAGAAGATTTATCAATTATTTCATTGGATGCAGAAAAAGCATTCGACCAAGTAGAATGGGAATACCTCTTCAAAGTATTGCAAAAATTTCAAATGGGAGAGAATTTTATCTCATGAGTAAAATTACTATATGACAAGCCGACTGCTAGAATATTGACCAATAACATACTGTCTCCGAAATTTCAACTATCCAGGGGCAATAGACAGGGTTGTGCATTATCACCCCTGCTATTTACTCTTGTGATAAAGCCCTTAGCAGAAAGTATAAGAATGCATCCGAAGTTTCATGGTTATAATACTAAACACTCTAATAATAAAATATCATTATATGCAGATGACGTACTATTATACATTACAAAATCGCAAATTAGCATACCAAACATATTAAATTTAATAGAGAAATTTGGTTCCTTCTCAGGATATAGAATAAACTAGAACAAAAGCGAAATCATGACAATAAAACCTCAAGAGCCGACACACCTTTTAAAATTCCCCTTTAGAATTGCTACAGAAAAATTTAAATATTTGGGTATCCAAATTACCAGAAAATACAACTCTTTATTTAATGCAAACTACATGCCTTTACTTACTAAACTACAAGCCTTGACTCAATTTTGGAAAACACTTCCGATGTCTTTAATAGGCAGAATAAATGTCATAAAAATGATTTTTCTCCCACAAATTCAGTACTTAATTCAATCAATACCAATATCTATATTACTAAAATTCTGATCTTGACCGCTTATGGCCCACTGTGCTGCGATTTCCGACAAAACGGCGCCACCTACGGCCGTCATTTTTGGCCACCTCGCTCAGAGCCCCCCTCCGCCTTACAGATGCGGAGGATTTTTCCCATCGATGACAAATCAGAGAGATATTAATGTTTTTTAAAAATTCACCATTCTCTCTGCTGCCCCTGCTGGAGGGAGGGGGAGGGACTATAAAACCAGGAAGTGGTATGCCTCACTCAGTCTCTGCAAGATGGATGAAGCCAAGGGTAACGTCTCTCTGAGCTCTGAATAACACTGAACAAATGTCTACACAACTGTGAGTCCCCTTAATGTGGTTTGAAAATGAAAATATGGTTTGTTTGAAGTAAAAAGGCACTGCCTGCAAATGGTTGTTTGGGTGCTTTGGCTTGAAGTTGAAAGGCACTACTTACTGCAAATGGTGGCTTGGGTGATTTGGCTTGAAGTTGAAAGGCACTTATTACTGCAAATGGTGGCTTGGGTGCTTTGGCTTGGAAGTTGAAAGGCACTACTTACTGCAAATGGCGGCTTGGGTGCTTTGGCTTGAAGTTAAAAGGCACTACTGCAAATGCACTTACTTCCTGTTTGCACTGTATATTGATTTTGGATAAAATGCTACCACTTACGGCTGTGATTTTTGGCCATCTTACTCAGTCCCCCCTCCGCTGAGCAGGTGCAGATAATTCTTCCCATCAATAAAAAATAAAAGTGTTATTAATGTTTAAAAAATGTTGAGAATCTCTCTCCTGTCAATCAAGCCACACCTTTTCCAGTGGGAGGGGGAGGGGTTATAAAACCCAGAAGTGTGGGTGTGGCTCAGTCTCTGCATGATGGGGGAGGGAAAGATCACTACTCTGTCTGAGCTGTGAATCAACTGAACACACTAAATGTCTACTGAACTGTGAGTTTGGTGTTTTGTGTGGTTTTATGGTGGTTTCACCCTGCATGAAATGGTATGAAGCTGCATTTGAATTTGGTGGCCTTGCTCCCTGCTTGAAGTGGAATGAAACTGCACTTGAATTTGGCGGCCTTGCATCCTGCTTGAAGTGGTATGAAAGTGCACTGAATTTGGTGGCCTTGCACCCTGCTGAAAGTGGTAGGAAACTGCACTTGAATTCAGTGGCCTTGCAACCTGCTCATAGTGGTAAGAAACTGTACTTGAATTTGGTGGCCTTGCACCCTGCTTGAAATGGTAGGAACATGGATTTGAATTTGGTGGCCTTGCACCCTGCTTGAAATGGAATTTCAAGGAATAGTCATGAGTCAACTGCCAGCCCACCAGCCGTGAGTGAGCTGCCAGCAGATCATATCCGTGAGGGACTGAGCTGCCACCCCAAGAACCCATACCAGCACTCCAGAAAGCCCCCCCCACTGGCCACCAATATTGGAATTGGTGGAGAGGTGGAATATTGCGTCGGGGGACCAGCCCTCCCGTGTGAACATGGGACCCAACGGGTTCCACTTAGTCTAGTACCTACCTAAAACCCTTTTCAAAAAACTCGACTCCCACATCACAAATTTTATTTGGGACTATAAATCCCATAGAATCCATAGACAACACTTATGTAAATCCAAGGAATTTGGTGGACTGACACTCCCCAATTTCTTGTATTATTACTGGGCAGTGAATATTAAAAATGTAATTTACTGGTTGGACAATTTAGCCCAACAGGTAGACTGGATAGTAATGGAGAGAGAGGATTGTTCGCCTTTTAACATAGGAGCGATCCTTCTCTCCCCAATAAAATTGAAGAATACAATATACAAGAAAAACCCGACTATCCGTAGTACAATATGAATTTGGCGACAAGTAAAATTTACTCTTAAATTAAGAAACCTATCTCTTCTCTCTCCTATAGCTAATAATCCGTCATTTAAAAAATCTATTATCGATAAAACGTTTACTCACTGGGAAAGACTAGGAATTAAAACGTTTGGAGATATGTATGAAATGGGAAACCTTTTATCATTTCAAAAATTACAACTCAAATACAATTTGAAAGGTAATCAATATTTTAGATACCTTCAAATTCGAGATTATTTGAAAAAACAGACACAAGAATACCAAACTCTGACGTCAGATATATTAGATGAAGGCATGAACAGAAAGGCTGAATTAAATAACTTAATATCATACTTGTATAATATCATTCTAAATAAAGAGACACCATCATCAGATGCAATTAGAAGAGAGTGGGAACAGGAACTAACTATAAAAATCCCTAATCTGTCCAATCCCTTGAGAATATTATGTTTCCATAAGATCCTCTCTCATCCTATGAATTCCAGTGAATATCAGCCTATTCGATCCATTCTTCCACCTCTGGGGCTCTGCCTCGATGTTGGGGCTGCTATATACCTCATTGGTGACCCGCGGACTTTACTGGCTTTACCTTGCAGTAATTGTTATTCCCTTATAGGGCCCTAGTCAGACCACACCTGGAGTATTGTGTGCAGTTTTGGTCCCCTAATTTGAGGAAGGACATTCTTGCTATTGAGGTAGTGCAGCGTAGGTTCACAAGGTTAATTCCCGGGATGGCGAGACTGTCATGTGCTGAGAGAATGGAGCGGCTGGGCTTGTATACTCTGGAGTTTAGAAGGATGAGAGGGCATCTTATTGAAACGTATAAGATTATTAAGGGTTTGGACACGATAGAGGCAGAAAACATGTTCCCGATGTTGGGGGAGTCTAGAACCAGGGGCCACAGTTTAAGAATAAGGGGTAAGCCATTGAGAACGGAGACGAGGAAACACTTTTTCACACAGAGTTGTGAGTCTGTGGAATTCTCTGCCTTAGAGGGCAGTGGTGACCAGTTCTCTGGATACTTTCAAGAGAGCTAGATAGGGCTCTTAAAGATAGCGGAGTCAGGGGATATTGGGAGAAGGCAGGAACGGGGTACTGATTGGAGATGATCAGCCATGATCACATTGAATGCCGTTGCTGGCTCGAAGGGCCGAATGGCCTACTCCTGCACCTATTGTCTATTATCATGTATCTATACACTGTAAATGGCTCGATTGTAATCATGTATTGTCTTTCCGCTGATTGGACACCATGCAACAAAAGCTTTTCACTGTACCACGGCACACGTGACAATAAACTGAGCTGAGCGGAGTGTGGAGCTTGACGCTCTGCAATACTCACAGGGCTCTCCCTATCTTTCACGACCACGGGCTCAGCTCTCTCTTCTTTGGTGCTGGCTTTGGCGGAAGGTCTGGCCGCGAACATGCCCATGATTCCCTTGAGCTGCGGGGCGGCGGGTTTAGCTGGGGCTGCCGGTGCGCTGCCGTTTGCCACGGGTTTGCCGGCGCCCGGTGGCTCATCAGCATCCGGCGGGGTCGGCTGCACCGACTTGTGCGCACGGGACATCTCCTCCGCTGACCGGGGAACCGCATCCGCACACCGGATGGCACTGTACCTGTGGCCAGAATGAAGCAGAGTCTCATGACAATCTGTGTGAACACACACACACACACACACACACACACACATAATTTGAGGAAGGACATTCTTGCTATTGAAGGAGTGCAGCGTAGGTTTACAAGGTTAATTCCTGGGATGGCGGGACTGTCATACACTGCGAGAATGGAGCAGCTGGGCTTGTACACTCTGGAGTTTAGAAGGATGAGAGGATATCTCATTTACACATATAAGATTATTAAGGGCTTGGACACGCTAGAGGCAGGAAACATGTTCCAGATGTTGGGGGAGTCCAGAACCAGGGACCACAGTTTAAGAATAAGGAGTAAGCCATTTAGAACGGAGACGAGGAAACTCTTTTTCTCACAGAGTGGTGAGTCTGTGGAATTCTCTGCCTCACAGGGTGGTGGAGGCAGGTTCTCTGGATGCTTTCAAGAGAGAGCTAGATAGGGCTCTTAAAAATAACGGAGTCAAGGGATATGGGGAGAAGGCAGGCACGGGGTACTGATTGGGGATGATCAGCCATGATCACATTGAATGGCGGTGCTGGCTCGAAGGGCCGAAAGGCCTACTCCTGCACCCATTGTCTATTGTCGATTGATATTCACCTCCAGAAAAAGAGTAGGAAATATTGGCCGGGGGTCCTAGAGGCCGGATAGGCCCCCGGTGGGGTCCAGGGGGCTGCATTTTTACTAAATTGAAAGTAATTCCTAAGCTTGCTGCTGGTAGTTTACATAACAGCTTAGAATTTTTCTAACACATGACCAGTAAAATAACCCCCAACAAGATAACATTTTCATGAAATAATTGACTTCATACAGCTAAAAAAATCTTTACAAAATATGTCACCTGAATTTCTAAATGAGCCATTTGTAGAGAAGCCAAAAGATGACAAAAGTAAAACCTACACATCACCTTAGAAAGGTACCATCTCACAGCATAATTATGCATGATGCTGCAAGGCACAGTTAACTGTCAATACACTGATACAACGCTAAGAAAGTAGAAAACTAAAAACCTCTGCCAATAAAAATGAAAACAAAAATTCCCAACACAAACGAAAAATCACCAGAAAGGGGAGGGGGTAGCCGCTACCCGGGAGGTAGGACCCCGCATCTCTCTAACCCCTACTATCATCGCCGGTACCATTCCCTGTCCAGTTGCCGCTCCATATGGGAAACACAAAACACTGCCCAATCTCAGCAGCAGCCAAAGAGCGTCGTTGTGTTCCCTCCGCCCAGAGGTCATAGTCTCAAAATTAAAGGGCGCTCTTTTAGAAAGGGAGGAGGAACTTCTTTAGTCAGAGGGTGGTGAATCTGTGGAATTCATTGCCACAGAAGGCTGTGGAGGCCAAGTCAGTGGATATATTTAAGGCAGAGATAGACAAATTCTTGATTAGAACGGGTGTCAAGGGTTATGGGGAGAAATCTCTGGAGGCTTTCAAGAGGGAGCTAGATAGGGCTGATAAAGATAGCGGAGTCAGGGGATATGGGGAGAAGGCAGGAACGGGTATTAGGAGGCAGAGAGGCGATTGAATGGCGGAGTAGACGCGATGTGCTGAATGGCCTAATTCTACAATAACTTGTGAACGCGCACGCACACACACAGATACACACACGCCTTACACGCACATGCGCTCGCATACATACACACACACAAATATAGACACAGAACTGGATTAGATCATGAGAGGAATAGACCGGGTAGGCGCACAGTGTCTCTTGCCCAGAGTAGGGGAATCGAGAACCGGAGGACATAGGTTTAAGGTGAAGGGGAAAGATTTAATAAGAATCTGAGGGGTAACTGTTTTACACAAAGGGTGGTGGGTGGATGGAACAAGCTGCTAGAGGAGGTAGTTGAGGCAGGGATTATCGCAATGTTTAAGAAACATTTAGACAGGTACATGGATGGGATAGGTTTAGAGGGATATGGACCAAATGCAGGCTAGTGGGACTAGTGTAGATGGGGTATGTTAGTCGGTGTGGGTAAGTTGGGCCGAAGAGCCTGTTTCCACACTGACTCCATGGTCAGTGGTGACAGTTTGCTGTAGTACCAACAACAACCAATTTTTATGTAGAAATAAGATGCTGGTTTACGAGATAAAGACATAATTTACTGGAGTAACTCAGAGGTTCAGACAGCATCTCAGGACATAATGGATAGGTGACGTTTCCATATCCCTCCTAACCTTCGCTATCTCTGTGCCTGTCCAAATGCCGTTTAATGTTCTTCTAGTACCTGCCTCAACTACTTCCTCTGGCAGCTCATTCCATATGCCTACCTTCAGGGAAAACAAAGCTAATGGCAGTAGTGAGATTCGATCCCAGTTACAATACAATTCAATTTATTGTCATTTGGACCCCTTGAGGTCCAAACGAAATGCCGTTTCTGCAGCCATACATTACAAACAAATAGACCCAAGACACAACATAATTTACATAAACATCCATCACATTGCTGTGATGGAAGGCCAAAAAAACTTCTCTCTCCTTGAGGCTGGGACTATTGCAACGTTTAAGAAACATTTAGACAGGTACATGGATGGGACAGGTTTGGAGGGATATGGACCAAATGCAGGCAGGTAGGACTAGTGTAGATGGGACATGTTGGCGAATTGGGCTGAAGGGCTTGTTTCCATGCTGTATCATTCTATAACTGGGAGAAGGTCACAGCTGGTCTGAGGGCGAGACAAGTGCTCCAGGCATCTCAAGAGCTTCCACACGCACCACCATAGCCGCACGTAAGCACTTACTTGCTGCTGTTCTGCAGGTTCTCCTTGACTGCTTCGTAATCAGTGTTGAAAAGCGGACTGCTGTCTTTCAGCATTGCTTTCTGAATACTGTACACGTGCACACTGGCGGTCACCAGCAGTTTCAGCTTCACTGCTGTGAACACACAAATATTCAGAGGCACAACTCTCCAACTGTTAAGTGTGTACAAAGGAACCGCAGAAACTGGCTTACACCAGAGATAGACACAAAGTGCTGGATTAACTCAGCGGGTCAGGCATCATCTTAGTTGGCATCATCACAGCTCGGAAACAGGCCCTTCGGCCCACTGAGTCCGCACCGGCCAGCGATCCCTGCACACAAACACTATTCTAAACTTGCTAGGGACAATTTACATTTATACCAAGCCAATTAACCTACAAATCTGTACATGTTGATTAGTACAGGAATCAGAGGTTATGGGGAGAAGGCAGAAGAAATGGGGTTAGGAGGGAGAGATAGATCAGCCATGATTGAATGGCGGAGTAGACTTGATGGGCCGAATGGCCTAATTCTACTCCTATTCCTTATGACCTTATGTTTGGAGTGTGGGAGGAAACCGAAGATCTCACAGAAAACCCACACAGGTCACAGGGAGAACGTATAAACGCCATGTTCAAGAAGGAACTGCAGATGCTGGAAAATCGAAGGTAGACAAAAATGCTGGAGAAACTCAGCGAGTGCGGCAGCATTTATGGAGCGAAGGAAATAGGCAACGTTTCGGGTCGGGAAGAAAGGTTTCAGCCCTAAACGTTGCCTATTTCCTTCGCTCCATAGATGCTGCCGCACCCGCTGAATTTCTCCAGCATTTTTGTCTACGTATCAACACCATACAGACAACACCCGTGGTCAGGATCGAACCTGGGTCTCTGCACCTGTAAGGCAGCAACTACCCGCTGTACCACCCGATTTGAGTCTGAAGCAGGGTCCCGACCCGAAACGTCACCCATTATTTTTCTCCAGAGATGCTGCCTGACCCGCTGAGTTACTCCAGCACTCTGTGTCTATTGTCTCCAGCTCCAGTATCTTGTCAGATTTATCTTGCACTAAATGTTTTTCTTCACTAAATGTTATTCCCTTTATCCTGTGTATGTACATTGTGGGCGACTCTATTGTTTAGTTTAGAGATGCAGTACAGAACGCCACAGGAGATCCTTCTTCCCTGCGGCTATCAAATCGTACAACTCTTCCCCCTTCTGTCGTGGGGTAGACTGACTTGCCCCCCTCAGAAAAATCTTTGCACATCCCCAATCCTTTCCACTCGTCACTTTAATTTCATGTTTTCATGTATTTTGTGTTTTATGACTGTTGGCAGATCGTAGCATATTGTATCGTAATCAATTATTGTCTTTCCACTGACTGGATAGCAAGCACCAAAAAGCTTATCACTGTACCTCGAGTCACCTGATGATAAACAAAACTAAGTAGTGAAATAACTAAACTAAGATTAAATAGTTGGGATCCACAAGAGACCATAACAGTAGTACAGCAGATAGAGCCGCTGCCTCACAGCGCCAGAGACCCAGGTTTGAATCTGACCTCAAGTGCTGTCTGTGCAGAGTTTGCACGTTTCTCCGGTTTCTTCCCACATCACAAGGACGTGCAGGTTGGTAGGTTAATCGGCCTTTGTAAAAACTGCCAAGTAGTGAAATAAACGTAGTGAAAATAGTGTGTTGGGTGAATTATGAAGATAGTGGAATAACATTGAACTCGTTTAAAGCAGTGATTGATGGTAGGCGTGAACTTGGTGGGCTGAAGGGCCTGTTTCCACGCTGTATTGCTAAACTAAATCTAAACGGGAATATGGAAATTTACAGAGTTCCTTCCTACACAATTCTCAGAGCAGCGTGGCTGGATGGGATGGGCTATATAAGGCCAGGGACAGAGTTGTAAACAAATGAGAATTTTAAAACCATCCATTGTGTAGGCATGTTATAAGTGCTAGGAGTAAAATTAGGCCATTCGGCCCATCTAGTCTACTCCACCATTCAATCTTGGTTGATCTAACTCTCCCTCTCAACCCCATTCTCCTTCCTTCTCCCCATAACCTCTGACACCCGTACTAGTCAAGAATCTATCTATCTCTGCCTTAAAAATATCCACTGACGGCCTCCACAGCCTTCTGTGGCAATGAATTCCACAGATTCACCACCTGCTGACGAAATAAATTTCTCCTCATCTCCTTCCTAAAAGAACGTCCTTTAATTCTGAGGTTATGACCTCTAGTCCTCGACTCTCCCACTAGTGGAAACATCCTCTCCACATCCACTCTATCCAAGTCTTTCACTTTTCTATATGTTTCATTGAGGTCCCCCCTCATTCTTCTAAACTCCAGTGAGTACAGGCCCAGTGCCGACAAACGCTCAACATAGGTTAACCAACTAATTCCTGGGATCATTATTGTAAACCTCCTCTGGACCCTCTCCAGAGCCAGCACATCCTTCCTCAGATTTGGGGCCCAAAATTGCTTACTTGTTCACTCACCGACTTCACAGAACAACCCAGTTTCTCCAGTCGGTGTACAGAGCTGGAATTAGACCAGAGGTGCAGGTGTAGGCCATTCGGCCCTTCGAGCCAGCACCTCCATTCAATGTGGTCATGGCTGATCATCCCCAATCAGTACCCCGTTCCTGCCTCTCCCCATATCCCCTGACTCTGTTATCTTTAAAAGCCCTATCTAGCTCTCTCTTGAATTGTTCATTGCAGTACAAGAGTTTCCAGTTGTGCAGAAAACAAAACTTCTTCCTGACCACGGGTGCGGTCTGTATGGAGTTTTTGTACATTCTCCCCATGGGTTTTCTCCGGGTGCTTCAGTTCCCTCCCACACTCCAAAGACGTATGAGTTTGTAGGTTACACAAAATGCTGGAGTAACTCAGCGGGTGAGGCAGCATCTATGGAGAGAAGGAATGGGTGATGTTTCGGGTCGAGACCCTTTTTTAGACCCTTCGAGACCCTCCTTCCTCTGAAGAAGGCTTTCGACCCGATACGTCACCCATTCCTTCTCTCCATAGATGCTGCCTCACCCGCCGAGTTACTCCAGCATTTTGGGTCTACCTTCGATTTTACCAGCATTTGCAGTTCTTTCTTACACAGGCTTGTAGGATAATGTTAGTGGATGGGGATCACTGGTCGGCACCCGAAGGGCCTGTTTCAGCGGTATATCTCTAAACTAAACTAAAATAACGGCACTATGTGCAGGCAGATGCCACACAACTCTTTCCTCCCCTCCCATTCTGGGATACACGCAGACAGACATGGGGGATATACAGACAGACAGGACTATCGTCCCACTACACTGTGTGTTCTTACCTTCCAATTGATCTTCCCTCACCACTGCTACCTTGTGACACTGAAACAAAATAATGCTGATTTAGTACAAAGTCACTCATTCACTTTCATTTCCTCTCCCCGTCACCCTCTCACAGACAGCAGTCGCCCCACCATTGGCGATGATGCAGGTCATTTATTTCTTTGGAGACAGAAATAACTACTGGTTTGCAACAAAAAAAAGACAAAGTGTTGGCGTAACTCAGCGGGTCAGGCAGCATCTGTGGAGAACATGGATAGGTGATGTTTCACAGAGTGCTGGAGTAACTCAGCAGGTCAGGCAGCATCTGTGGAGAACATGGATAGGTGACGTTTCACAGAGTGCTGGAGTAACTCAGCAGGTCAGGCAGCATCTGTGGAGAACATGGATAGGTGACGTTTCACAGAGTGCTGGAGTAACTCAGCGGGTCAGGCAGCATCTGTGGAGAACATGGATAGGTGACGTTTCACAGAGTGCTGGAGTAACTCAGCGGGTCACAGGCAGCATCTCTAGAGGATATGTCGAGGTGATGTTTTGGGTCGGAATCCTTCTTCAGACTAATTGTGATGGTGGAGAACGGGGTGGGGGAGCGGAATGAGAGGTGGGGACAGGATAGAGCCTAACAAGTGATAGGTGGATACAGGTGAGAGACAATAGACAATAGATGCAGGAGTAGGCCATTCGGCCCTTCGAGCCAGCATGGAGGATATAGGCTCGTCCCCCACAACACTCCGCCTCTTCACCCTCCTCTGACTTCACAATTCACACCTCTTCTATCATAATTTCAATACTTGATCAAATGGGAGACATAGTACAACTTGACTGGATAAACCTTGACAAACAAGGTTTTCTCCCACACTATCACAGCACATGTGATAAGAATGAACACGAAGAGGGACCTAATTGAAACTTACCAAATAATGAAAGGCCTGGATAGAGTGGATGTGGAGAGGATGTTTCCGCTAGTGGGAGAGTCTGGGGCCAGAGGCCATAGTCTCAGAATAAAATGACGTACCTTTAGAAAGATGAGGGGGAATTTCATTAGTCATTGAGTGGTGAATCTGCGGAATTTATTGCGCAGACGGCTGTGGAGGCCAAGTCAATGGATATTTTTAAGGCGGAGATTGCCAGATTCTTAATTAGTATGGGTGTCAGGGGTTATGGGGAGAAGGCAGGAGAATGGGATTGAGAGGAAGAGATAGATCAGCCATGATTGAATGGTGGAATAGACTTGATGGGCCACATGGTTAGTTTAGTTTATAGTCACGTGTACCGAGGTACAGTGAAAAGCTTTTGTTGCGTGCTATCCAGTCAGCAGAAAGACAACACATGATTACAATCGAGCCATATACAGTGTAAAGTGTACATTTACAGTGTAAAGTGGTACAGTGATAAGGGAATAACATTTAGTGCAAGGAAAAGCCAGCAAAGTCCGATCAAGGATAGTCCGAGGGTCACCGAGGTTAGTAGTTCAGCACTGCTCTCTGGATGTGGTAGGATGGTTCAGTTGCCTGATAACAGCTGGGAAGACACTGTCCTTGAATCTGGAGGTGTGCGTTTTCACACATGTACCTCTTGCCTGATGGGAGAGGGGAGAAGAGGAAATGGCCAGGGTGCAACTTGTACTTGATTATGCTGCTGGCCTTGCCGAGGCAGAGCAACGTATAATTGGAGTCGGCTAATTCTGCTCCATGAACTTATGAATAAACCAATACACACCGAGTTTCCATCTTCTTGCGATTTCCCAGAGACGAGATAGGTCACATGGAGCTGGGCCCCAGAATTTTCTTTCCTCTTTCGCTCCACATAGTGATAGAGCAACCTGGCAGAGATATACAAGAAGGAACGGCTCAGTTAGTGGCTTCAGGTAGAGTCAGAGTCACACAACACTGGAACAGGACTATCGGCCCAACTCACCCACACCGACATAGATGTCCCTTCTATACTAGTTTAGTTTACTTTAGATACAGCGTGGAAAAAGGCCCTTAAGCCCACCGATCCCGCACCGACCAGTGATCCCCGCACATTAACACTAGTCTGGGGTCAAGGAAAGAGCAGTTACGTCACGGCCCTGTTTCCACAAATCTTTCCACCACCACACACAAGCACAAGACAGACACCATTGTATGAAGATGCCAAGAAGTGTGTTCAGCTCTGGCTGAACAACTTCTAATCTTGTGTGTGGACTCGATAAGAAAAAGAACACTATCCTACACACACTAGGGACAATTTTACATTTATACCATTAACCTATAAATCTGTACGTCTTTGGAGTGTGGGGGGGGGAAACTGAAGATCTCGGAGAAAAACCAGGGGGTCACAGGGAGAACGTACAAACTCCATACAGACAGCACCCTTAGTCGGGATCGAACCGGGGTCTATGGCGCGACAAGCGCTTCAAGGCAGAACTCTACAGCTGCACCACCGTGCCGCTCAGTCCCATCAGCCTCTATCTCTAAACTTTCCTATCCACGTACTTGTCCAAATTTCTTTAAATATTGTTATAGATCCGAAAATAAGACGAGTTTCTCCGTGAGAGATGCATAACATCACGAGCAACTGCTTTGCCCGTTACAATTAGCCTAATAGGTCCCAGCAAAATAGAACTGCAGATGCTGGAATGCACAGACTTCATTCTCCATCCTCAAAACAAGTAGAACACAATATGCTGGAGAAACTCAGCGGGTCAGGCAGCGTCTGTGGAGGACATAGATACAAAATGTTTTGGTTCGGAACCCTTCTTCGGACTGCTAGAAAGGTCCCGACTCTAAACCTCGCCTGTCCATAAACTTCACAAATGTCAGACACAAAATGCTGGAGTAACTCAGCAGGACAGGCAGCATCTCTGGGGAGAAAGAATGGGTGACATTTCTAGTCGAGATCCTTCTTCAGACGGAAGACTTCTCTAGTCTGAAAAAGGCTCTTGACCTGAAACGATAGACATTTTATGTCTATCTTCGGTGTAAACCAGCATCTGTAGTTTACAGGCAGCATCTGTGGAGGTAGTTCCTTCCTCCACAGATACTGCCTGGCCCGTTAAATTCCTCCAGAACTTATAATGTTCTACGCAAAATTCCAGCATCTACAGATCCTTGTGTCTCCATCAAATGAGTACATGCTGTGTGAGCGATTCTCGTTTGACAACAGTTGTCTCCTCACTCTCGGGTATTCTAGATGACCGCCCGGTAGCTGGCATCAATTTAAAATGGAGAATGAGGTAACAAGGTAGTGCAGATTGCAGCTCGGGCACTTACTGTTTCGCCTGGTTGACGTGAATGCCAAAGGAATGGCTCAGCATCTTGTAGGTGACCTGCAGAACAAAATCCAAATATCTCAGGGTGCTGATTCTGTCAAAAATGGGGAAGGAAGCGGGGGAATTTACAGCGATAGGAAGAGAGCAAAGATTTTAATTCTCACCCCCTCACGTGTTTTCACCTAATCCTCATCAGGTTAGTTTAGTTTAGAGGTACAGCGCGGAAACAGGCCCTTTGGCCCACCGAGTCCACGCTGACCAGCGATCCTCGCACATTAACACTATCCTACACACACCAGGGACAATTCACCTTTTTACCAAGCCAATTAACCTACAAACCTGCACGACTTCGGAGTGAGGGAGGAAACGGGAGATCGCGGAGAAGACCCGCACAGGTCATGGGGAGAACGTACAAACTCCATACAGACAGCGCCCGTAGTCAGGGTCGCACCCGGGTTTCTGGCACTGTGAGGCAGTAGCTCTACCCGCTGCGGCACCGTGCAGCCCAAAGTTCAGTTTAATTCCCACCCTCCCCACAGTTTAAGTCCCAGTAAGGTTTGTCTGCTACTCTCTCCCCTCTTCTCCATCCCCAGGCCTATCCCCTTGCTCTCTCCTCTCTCTGTCCCCTCCCACACACATATTCCACCCCTTCTGCACAAGATCTATCCTCCCTCCCACAGTCCCAGATTTCACCCCTTCCCGTTATAATCCTCCCACTCTCTACCCCCACATTACCTAACCCAAACCTAATCCTCCCACTGCCCCTGATTTAAACCCCAACTACCCCAGATCGAATCACCCCCTCAGATTTATTACCACCACTCTCCTCCCAAATGTATTCCCTCTACAACCCTCTCTGCCCCAGATCTATCACCCTCCCCCCAGCCCAGATCTACCCCATCCTCCAAATTTACCCCTCCACTCCCAAATCTACCCCTTCTACCCCAGATTCCTCCCCTCCCCAAGATGTACCCTCCAAACCCACTCGCACCTTCTTTACTCCAGAGTTAATTCCTTCTACCCGAGATTAATCTCTGCCCCCTCCTCCCTGCTCTGGATCCATCCGTCCCCTCCTCTCTGTCCCACTCTCCTTCACCCCTCTCCCCCCCTCCCTGCTTTGTCCCCTTTCCCCGCCACTAATGCAGTTCTCGCCCATCACCAGCTCCTCTCCCCATTGCCCCCACTTCTCCCATTCCTCTCCCCTCCCCATTACCTCTCTTTCTGTCTCTCTCTCCCATGTTGTCCCCGCTCACAATGTGGTTCTCACCCAGCTCCTCTCCCGATTGTCCCCTCTCCTCACACCACTCCTCCCTCCCCCTCTCCCAATGGAGTTCTCCCCATTGTCCCCTCTCCTGCTCTGCTCCACTTCTCCTCTTACCCCTCACCCCGCTCCTCCATCCCCTCTCCCCCCACACTCCCCCCCCCCCCCCACAATGAGGTTGTCGTCCTCCACAAACTACTCCACATTCTCCACCAGCAGCTCCAGCTCCCCCCCATCTCCTCTCCCCTCCTCCTCCTCCTCCTCTCCCGGTGTTCTCGTCCACCATCAGCTCCTCTACTCCCATCTCTTGTCTCCTGTCCCTCTCCCCCTTTCCCCTCTCTCTCCCACCACCTCTTTCCCCTCACTCCACCCCTCCATCTCATCCCCCTCATGCTCCTCCCTCACTCTCCTCCATCACTCCCCGCCATCCTCACTCCCCTCCTCTCTCACTCCCCCTCCTCACTCCCCCTCTTCTCCTCCCTCACCTCATCCTCCCTCTACCCCTCGCTCCCTCTCCTCCTCCCCCTCACTCTCCTGCTCCTTCACCCCCTTTCCTCCCCCCTCCCTCCCCTCTCCCTCCCTTTCCTCCTCCTCCCTCATTCCCTCTACTCCTCCCTCCCTTTCCTCCTCCTCCCTCATTCCCTCTCCTCCCCCCTCCCTCTCCTCCTCCTCCCCCCCCTCCCTCAGCCCCCGCTCACAATGCGGTTCTCGTCCTCCACCAGCTCCTCCACATTCTCCACCAGCAGCTCCAGCTCCTCCATGGCGACCATGGCGCCAACCCGGGGTCACAGGTCACGGAGCTGCCCGTTACCCCGGCAACGCGGCCTAGCCGGGCCGGCTCCCCGTCCGCCCACATTCCTCACCGACATCCACCCCGACTTTACTGCCGGGCCGGCTCCCCGTCCGCCCACATTCCTCACCGACATCCACCCCGACTTTACTGCCGCGCCCAACGGTGGAAATGTTTTTAAAAAATAAGCGCGTTTTAAACCGTAAAGGCGAGGGTGAGGTTAAAGATCACAAAGATGGCGGCGCCCAGGCTCTGATGTCTTGTTGAAGGTGAGGAGTCGACAATTATTACATTTTTACTACAATTTAGGGGGGGGAGGGGGCTAGTTTATGATATCGTATCGAAATATAGTCGCTTAAACTTATGTTGTGCAAACTATTGAGATTGTGCCATGCCATCCTTCGGGTATTAAATAACGAGAGGAAAAGAAAAATCACATTGACACCCTTGACAATGTTCAGAGGCGTGCAGCCCGGTTTGTTAATAACGACTACTCGACAGTCAAGTGTAGCAATTTTGAGATTTTAAAAATCAAGTCTGCAATTTATCCCATCAGATAAAGCATAAAAAGAAGTTTAATTTGACACCTAATTCATTTTCATATCTCAAGTATTTAAAACGTTATGGCCATTTTCATACTCGGAAATTAGCATCTTGTTCCCTATTGATTTTCTATGGACATAACAAAAAAGCTGTGATCGAGGACAGTCAAAAGCCCATAACCTTCTTAAAAATTAAGAGAACTGAATGAAATTTTCAGTTATCATAGATTGAAGCATTCTGAAACAAATATAAAATAATCTTACTTGGATGACCTGAAATTAAAGCATATAATTAGTTAGTTACCCAATTGTAGCTAATTTCAAACTTCAATTACTAGATCTAAACATCTATCCATTTCTTAATAAATGATTAAAATTTTTAAATAGCCTAAGTGTCCAAATAATATTCACAAATAATTCACTATAAAACATGATTTTTAAATCTCATTTACATTAATTTATAGGCCAAATGGAAGGAATTTAGTGTTCAATTGCTGTAAATTAAAGTCCATTTAAATCAGCTTTCCAGTGGGATCCTGTGAACGCGCTGGTTTAGAACGTTCACATTGCGGTAGATTTGTGCCCTCAAATGCCCAGAAAAATACTGCGGGATATAATGGGGCGCAAATTAGCTACTCGCAACATTAAACTTAGTATAAAGGGATCTTAAGAAGCCCTTTTTAATGTAAAAATAAACAGCCTACCTCCTGTTGTCCCCTGTATGAGATCCGGCCGGTTGCCGGCGGTCGCGGGTTTAGAGGTTAATTTTTAAACTACTATAACAATTAGATAAAGCCCTTAAAAGTAATAATAGCTAAAGCGACGGAATCTTCCAGCGATTTTTCGTTAATAATTAACTAGGCTGAACATCCTCGATTTGAACAGCCTAGGGAAAATCGCGTTTTAAACCCGTCCCCCTCTAAACGGCGCCAAAATCGCGCACACCCGCAGCGACAGATTTTCAGCGACGCTTCAGGTACGCTTTGCAACATACCTATCAAGTGTTTCCGATACGTTAAATCACCCTGACTGGGAGTCGTTGGAGTCAAGACACACCAAAGCCCGCTTATGTAGAGAGCATACTGACTGGTTGCATCATGGCTTGGTTCGGCAACTTGAACGTCCAGGAGCGGAAAAGAATGCAGAAAGTTGTGACCACTGCCCAGTCCATCATCGGCTCTGACACCCCCACCATCGATGGGATCTATCGCAGTCGCTGCCTCAAAGAGGTTTCCAACATCATCAAAGACCCACACTATCCTGACCACACACTCATCTCTCCGTTGCCATCGGGAAGAAGGTTCAGGAACAGCCACTTCCCCACAGCCATCAGGCTATTAAACACAACATCACATAAACTCTGAACAATAACAGTATTATTACGATTGTACTTTATCTGTTTATTTATTGTGTATCTATGGTCTATGGTCTATAGACACACTGGACTTTATCTCCCGTTCTGTATAATGTTTACATATTCTGTTGTGCTGCAGCAAGTAAGAATGTTATTGTTCTATCTGGGACACATGACAATAAAACTCCCATGACTCTTATGTACTGTCTACACAAGGAGACTCTTGGCATCATCCCTAGTAACAGCTCATCTCATTCAATACAATACCCAGAAATCTACAAGACAGTCCTCAGGTCACTTTATTTATACTAGAATTAGAGCAAACAGAAATAGCTATCTTCAGTCACTATATCCATGGATTATCCCAGAGTGGAACATCCTTCCCAACACCACCAGATGTGCACCAACCATGTCACTCTTCAAGTCACAGCTCGACAACTTGGATATGGATCAATAGACAATAGGTGCAGGAATAGGCCATTCGGCCCTTCGAGCCAGCACCCCCATTTAATGTGATCATGGGTGATCATCTCCAATCAGTACCCCGTACTTGCCTTCTCCCCATGACTCTGTTATCCCCTGACTCACCAAACTTGCCCACATAAGAATCTAAAGAACCCTTTTGTAACCAGTGCCCATGCGAGCGTAACCTGCACAAGATAGCCCAGCTGTTGGCGGTTGTGCAGTAGCAAGCAGCAGCAATAGATGCACAGAGTCTCTTGCCCAGAGTAGGGGGAATCGAGATCCAGAGGACAGGGGTTTATGGTGAGGGGGGAGATTTAATGGGAACCCTGAGAGGTGACTTTGCACACAGAGGGTGGTGGGTGTATGGAACGAGCTGCCAGAGGAGGTAGTTGAGGCTGGCACTATCGCAACGTTTAAGAAACATTTAGACATGTACATGGATAGGACAAGTTTAGAGGGATGTGGGTCAAACGCAGGCCAGTGGGACTAGTGTAGATGGGGTATGTTGGCCGGTGTGGGCAAGTTGGGCCGAAGGATCTGTTTCCACACTGACTCTATGCTCAGTGATGACAGTTTGCTGTAGTACCAACAACAACAAATTTTTATGTAGAAATAAGATGCTGGTTTACAAGATAAAGACATAATTTGCTGGAGTAACTCAGAGGGTCAGACAGCATCTCAGGACATCATGAATAGGTGACATTTCCATATTCCTCTTAACCTTCACTATCACTGTGCATGTCCAAATGCTGTTTAATGTTCTTCTAGTACCTGCCTCAACTACTTACTCTGGCAGCTCATTCCATATGCCTACCTTCAGGGAAAACAAAGCTAATGGCAGTAGTGAGATTCAATTCCATGCCCCAAAAATGCCTGGAAGCTTCATCGAGTGCCTTGGACTGCTCAACCATACAACCAAGTGAATGCAGAGAGTTGTGGACATAACCTAGTCCATCGCACACAGACTCCATCTACACTTCACGATGACTTGGAAAAACAGCTAGCAAAATCAAAGACCTGTCGTGCCCCAACCAGTCCTTCTTCTCCCCACTTCTATCGGTTAGAAGCTTTAAACCACTGTACTCAGGAACAGCTTCTTCTCCTCTGTTACCAGGTCCTTCCATAAACTAGGGTACTGATTCACCTCTAATCTATTGCAGACGTTTGGCTTTGTCTCTGGAGCTGATGCCAAAATACTGAGAATTATATTCTGCACTCTGTATCTTCCCCTTTGCTCTACCTATTGGACTTGAGTTTGACTTGACTGCATATTTGATCTGACTGGATAGCATGCAAAATAAAGCTTTTCACCGTACCTCGGTACATGTGACAAACATGAACCTAAACCTAGATGCAATCAGAAAGGATTTGACCAAATCTCATTTGATTCTTCACCTCTTTTTCCCAGACTCTTGGAATGACTGAACTCCTTCACTTTGTAAACCTCCTTGGTGTGATGGTCTTTCTGCTCACCGTTCTCTATCACTGGGTCGACATTACACACTCAAGATCTACAACCCTTACTCAGAATTTCTATGATGCCAGGCCAAAGAGAGCTTTCACAGTCAGTGCCGAAGGAAGGTGTACACACGAAAGTCCAAATCAGAGTGTGAACAAGAGTCTTGATCAGTGATTTGTGAATTTTGCTTGAAATGTCCACTTGCACCTTAAAATCCAGAGCCCGTAAGTAAAAAAGGAATCTGCAGCAAAACAACTCATCTTCATCTTCCCATCTCCTCCCCTTTCGGCTTTCTGCAGAGACCGTTCCTTCCGTAACTCCCTGGTCAATTCGTCCCTTCCTACCCAAACCACCCCCTGCCCTGGTACTTTACCTTGCAACCGCAGGATATGCTACACTTGTCGCATTACATCTCCCCTCGACGCCATCCAAGGACCCAAGCAGTCTTTCCAGGTGACGCAGAGGTTCACCTGCACCTCCTCCAACCTCATCTATTGCATCCACTGTTCCAGGTGTCAACTGCTCTACATCGGTGAGACCAAGTGCAGGCTCGGCGATCGCTTCGCCCAACACCTCCGCTCAGTTCTCAATAACCAACCTGATCTCCCGGTGGCTCAGCACTTCAACTCCCCATTCCAAATCCGACCTTTTTGTCCTGGGTCTCCTCCATGGCCAGAATGAGTCCCACCGCAAATTGGAGGAGCAGCACCTCATATTTCGCTTGAGTACTTTACACCCCAGCGGTATGAACATTGACTTCTCCAATTTCAGATAGTCCCTCCTTTCCCTCCCCTTCCCAGCTCTCCCACAGCCCACTGTCTCCGTCTCTTCCTTTCTTTTTCCCGCCCCTCCACCTACATCATTCTGAAGAAGGGTCTAGACACAAAACGTCGCCTATTCCTTCACTCCATAGATGCTGCCTCACCCGCTGAGTTTCTCGAGCATTTTTGTCTACCATCGACTTTTCCAGCATCTGCAGTTCTTTCTTAAACAAGGTGAAAGGGGCAAAGTTTAAAGGAGGTATGCAGGACAAGTTTTTTTTTACAAGGGGGATGCAGATACGATAGGGATGTTTAAATGGCCTTTAAATATGCAGGAAATAGAGAGATATGGATTATGTAAAGGCAGATAAGAGTATTGGCATCATGTTGGACATAGACATTGTGGGCCAAACAACCTGTTCCTGTACTCTACTGTTCTATGTTTATGTTAAACAGGAGATGTGTTGGAGAGCTGTACTTTGAAGCACCAATGTAGAAAGTTTTGCATGGTGACGAGGGGGTTCTGTACTTTCACAGCAGCCATCCTTGCAAAGATCCTGTTTCTGCAGCCTGTCGCAGTTGCTAACATTGCTCCTTGGCCCCCCAAAAAAGTAAAACTGCCATCATTCATATATTAGCTTTAAAGAAGGGTCTCGACCCGAAACTTCACCTATTCCTTCGCTCCATAGATGCTGCCTCACCCTCTGAGTTTCTCCAGCATTTTTGTCTACCTTCGATTTTTCCAGCATCTGCAGTTCTTTCTTAAACATCTAGAATATGGTGTCTCAGTCTGGCCACCCTATCTATATTACTAAAAGTCTGATCTTGACCGCTTTTGGCCCACTGTGCTGCCATTTCCGAGAGAACGCCTCCACCTACGGCCGTCATTTTTGGCTACCTCGCTCAGAGCCCACGTCTGCCTTCCTGGACCGGAGGATTTTTCCCATCGATGAAACATCAGAGAGATATTAATGATTTTTTTTAAATCACCATTCTCTCTGCTGCCCCTGCTGGATGGAGGGGGAGGGACTATAAAACCAGGAAGTGGTGTGCCTCACTCAGTCTCTGCAAGATGGAGGTCACGTCTCTCTGAGCTCTGAATAACACTGAACACATGTCTACTCAACTGTGAGTGACCTTAATGTGGTTTGAAGAAAAAACGCACTGCCTGCAAATGGTTGTTTGGGGGGTTTGGGTTGAAGTAAAAAGTTGAAGTCTCCCCTCCTCTCTCTTCCCACCTCTCCCCCCTCTCTCTCCCCCCCTCTTTCTCCCTCTCTCTCTCCCCTCTTTTTCTCCTCCCCTCCCCCACCCTCCCTCCCCTAAACCCCCCTCCCCTCCACACCCCCTACCCCCTTCCCTCCACCCTCCCCCTCCCTGCTCCCCACCTCTCCCCTCCCCTCACCCCACCCCCTCTCAGCACCCCCTCTCTCTCCCCCTCACTCAGCACCCCCTCTCTCTCCTCCCTCTCTTCCCCCCCCTCTCTCCTCCCCCCCCCCCCCCTCTCTCCCCTCTTTCTCTCCCCCTCTCTCCTCCCCTCCCTCTCTCCCCTCCTCCCCCACCTTTCCCCCCTCACCCACCCTCCCTCTTCTCCTCCCCTCCACCCCCTCTCCCTCTTGCCCCTCTCGGTCTCTGCCTCTCTATCTGTCTCTGCCTCTTCTCTCTCAGCCCTCACTCTCTACCCCCGCCCCCCCTCTCTAGATGTGACTGCAAGTTGGGGGCTATGCATCAGTAGATAGGGTGCTTATGGGGTAAAAGGTGCAAATGAATAATATTAATATAATATCAAGGGGAGTAATTAGCGTGTGTGGGGGGGGGGGGATAGTTAGTGTGTGTGACGCTGCATGCCGCCCCCCCCCCCCCCACATCCGCACGTTGGGGGAACAGACCCAACGGGTCTGCAATTGGCCTAGTCTAAAATAAAATACAGATGAGGCATCCTGGTTGGCATGGATGAATTGGGCCGATGGTTGTTTCTGTGCTGTCTGACTCTACACATATCAAAGCAAGATGAGAAGGAGCTCAGAGTTTCCTTCAACTTGGCAGAGGCAGTGATGTCATTTATTATTGACACATGTACCAAGATACAGTGAAAAGCTTGTCCGCATGCTATCCAGTCACATCATAGCACACATGGTACAATCAAGCCATCCACACAAGTACAACATACAGTGCATTGAGAAAAAAACCAGAGTGCAAAATAGAGTGCTACTGTTACAGAGAAACTGCAGATCAAAAAATACCCAGGGGCTGACATGAGGTAGGTTGGAAGATCGGGATTACACCCCTAGCTTCCGAGTGGACCGTTCAGTAGTTTGATAACAGTGGGGAAGAAGTTGTTCCTGAATCTGGTGGTAAATGTTGTCAAGCTTTTGTATCTTCAAAGCTGGGAGAGGGGAGAAGAGGGAATGACCAAGGAAAAAATGATCAAAGTAACATTTGCAAATTTGCGGATGACACAAAGCTGGGTGGCAGTGTGAACTGTGATGAGGATGCTATGAGAATGCAGGGTGATTTGGACAGGCTGGGTGAGTGGGCAGATGCATGGCAGATGTAGTTTAATGTGGATAAATGTGAGGTTATTCACTTTGGTAGCAAAATCAGGAAGGCAGATTATTATCTGAATGGTGTCAAGTTGGGAAAAGGGGAAGTACAACGGGATCTGGGAGCCCTTGTGCATCAGTCAATGAAAGTAAGCATGCAGGTACAGCAGGCAGTGAAGGAAGAGAATGACATGTTGGCCTTCATAACAATGAGTATAGGAGTTGAGTATAGGAGCAAAGAGGTCCTTCTGCAGTTGGACCATACCTGGAGCATTGTGTGCAGTTTTGGTCACCTAATTTGAGGAAGGACATTCTTGCTATTGAGGCAGTGCAGCATAGGTTTACAAGGTTAATTCCCGGGATGGCGGGACTGTCATATGCTGTGAGAATGGAGCGGCTGGGCTTGTATACTCTGGAGTTTAGAAGGATGAGAGGCAATCTCATTGAAACATATAAGATTATTAACATTTGGACACGCGAGAGGCAGGACAAATGTTCCCGATGTTGGTGGGAGTCCAGAACCAGGGGCCACAGTTTAAGAATAAGGGGTACGCCATTTAGAACGGAGACGAGGAAACACTTTTTCACACAAAGAGTTGTGAATCTGTGGAATTCTCTGCCTCAGAGGCCGGTGGAGGCCAGTTCTCTGGATACTTTCAGGAGAGAGCTAGATAGAGCTGGTAGGAACGGGGTACTGATTGGGGATGATCAGCCATGATCACATTGAATGGCGGTGCTGGCTTGAAGGGCCGAATGGCCTACTCCTGCACATATTGTCTATATAATTTTGGCTGCTTTCCCAAGGCAGCATTAAAAATGTAGGTGGAGTCATTCGTGGGGAAGCTGGTGTGCCTGATGGACTGGGCTACATCCACTGCTCTCTCCATTTTCTTGTAGTCTTGTGCAGAAATATTACCTGACTAAACTGTGACGCAACTCGTTAGGATGCTTTTGATGGTGCCTCTGTGAAATTTGTAACAGTCGTTGGCGAAATGACAAACATACTTAATCTCCTGAGGAGGTAAGATGATTATTAGTCCCATTAGTAAATGTTAAGTAATAATAATAATGGATGGGATTTATATAGCGCCTTTCTAATACTCAAGGCGCATTACATCGCATTATTCATTCACTCCTCAGTCACACTCGGTGGTGGTAAGCTACTTCTGTAGCCACAGCTGCCCTGGGGCAGACTGACGGAAGCGTGGCTGCCAATCTGCGCCTACGGCCCCTCCGACCACCACCAATCATTCACACACATTCACACACAGGCAAAGGTGGGTGAAGTGTCTTGCCCAAGGACACAACGACAGTATGCACTCCAAGCGGGATTCGAACCGGCTACCTTCCGGTTGCCAGCCGAACACTTAGCCCATTGTGCCATCTGTCGTCCCTAAGTAGAGTGGGCTGGCACTTTTGAGCTTTGAAGATGAGAGATGATCTCATTGGAACAAACAACATTTTTGTGGGAAGATGCTAGGACGATGTTTTCCTCAGACCAGATATCAGCTACTCAGAGTCACAGTCATACGGTGTGGAAACAGGCTATTCCGCTCAACTTGCCCACACCGGCCAACATGTCCCAGCTGAACACCTCTGCTCAATCCACCTAAATCTACCTGATCTCCCGGTTGCTGAACACTTTAACTCCCCCTCCCATTCCCACACTGACGTTTCTGTCCTGGACCTCCTTCATTGTCAGAGTGGGGCCCAGCAAAATTTGGAGGGACAACACTTCATATTTTGCTTGGCGGGCTTACACCCCAGCGGTATGAGCATTGACTTCTCTAACTTCAAGTGACCCTTGCTCTCTCTCTCTCTCTATCCTTCCCGCTTCCCAGTTCTCCAACCAGTCTTACTGTCTCCGTCTACATTTTATCTCTGTTTACCTTCGCCCAGCCAACAATGATTTATTGTAAATGTTCCTTGATCTCCATTCCCTTTATCCTGTTTTCACACCTTGCACTTCCTTATCTATGTATCTCCCTCTCCCCTGACATCAGTCTGAAAATGGGTCTTGACCCGAAACGTCACCCATTCCTTCTCTCCAGAGTTGCTGCCAGTCCCGCTGAGTTACTCCAGCATTTTGTGTCTATCTTTGGTTTAAACCAGCATCTACAGTTGCTTCATACATATGTCCCAGCTACACTAGTCCCAACAGTCCATATCGCTCCAAACCTGTCCTATCCATGTACCTGTGGAACTGTTTAAATGTTGGGATAATCCTTACCTCAACTACCTCCTCTGGCAGCTTGCTCTATAGACCCTTGGTGTGGAAAAAGTTCCCCACAGATTCCTATTAAATCTCTTTCACTTCACCATAAACCTATGTCCTCTGGTCCTCGATTCACCTATGGGCAAGAGACTCTGTGTATCCACCTCTCCTCTCATGATTTTATACACCTCTATAAGATCACCCCTCATCCTCGTGTGCTCCAAGGAATACTTAACTACTTAACTTCTCCATATAGCTCAGACCCTCTAGTCCTGGCAACATCATCCACAATGTTAAGTCCGCAGGCTCCCGCGCACGGTTGGAGCTCCCAAAGTCGATCCCCAGCAAAGGGACGGCCAACTCCTCAATGTTAGGCTGCAGCGCGGACGTAATACAGAAAAAATTGCATCTCCTTCGAGGAAAGACATTAAAAAGTTTCCCCCAACACCCCCCACCCACATAATGCAAAACTAAAGATACACTAAAACATACAATTAACAACAGACTATGAACAACAAAGAAAGAAAAGGACGAGATAGACTCTTGTCGAGGCTGCTATTGCACGGAGAGTGGTGAGTCTGTGGAATTCTCTGCCTCAGAGGGTGGTGGAGGCAGGCTCTCTGGATGCTTTCAAGAGAGAGCTAGATAGGGCTCTTTAAAATAGCGGAGTCAGGGGATATGGGGAGAAGGCAGGAACGGGGTACTGATTGGGGATGATCAGCCATGATCACATTGAAGGTCGGTGCTGGCTCGAAGGGCCAAATGGCCTACTCCTGCACCTATTGTCTATTCTTAAACTGTGGCCCCTGGTTCTGGCCCCGCCCCAACATCGGGAATATATTTCCTGCCTCTAGCGTGTCCAAACTCTTAATAATTTTATATGTTTCAATAAGAGACCCTCTCATCCTTCTAAACTCCAGCGTATACAAGCCCAGACGCTCCATTCTCTCAGCATATGACAGTCCCGCCATCCTGGGAATTTACTTTGTAATCCCACGCAGCACTCCCGTGCGCGCGCACACACGCACACACGCACACACGCACACACACACACACACACACACACACACACACCTCCCTCAAAACTAAACTACATTTACTGATAAACTAAACTAAGATTACAAATCTGGGATCCACAAAAGACCAGAACAGTGGTTCAGCAGATAGCGCTGCCGCCGCACAGCGCCAGAGGCCTGGGTTTGATCCTGACCTCGGTTGTTGTCTGTGTGGAGAGGTCAGGATCAAACCCAGGCCTTTGGTGCTGTGAGGCAAAGGCTTGGGTTTGAACAACAAAAATAGTGTTTCAGTGTACCTCGTTGCATGTGACAATAAACTAAACTAACTACATTTCTGTAAACTTATTGTTCTTATTTTTCATTCCATCAACGCCAGGCTGGTTGTAAAATACTTGGGAAATCCTGACAAATCCTTCTGAACGTTGAGACGTGGAGCCTGAAGCTGGTGCCATGACCCCTTTGAAGCCGGTGGTTGAAGTGGTGAACCTGGGGAGGATTTCTTACGGGAACGCACTGCAAGCTCAGCGGAGGTACATCCGGCGCCACATCGACTGCCTGTCGCAGCCGCCGGCCGCTGAACCGGCGGTGAACGCGCTGCTCCTGTGTGAGCATCCTCCTGTCTACACTGTCGGCATAAGGACGGCGCAGTACCCGGTGGAGGAAGAGGAGAGGCTGAACGGGCTGGGGGCCGAGTTCCACCGGGCGGACCGAGGAGGGCTGATCACCTTCCACGGCCCCGGGCAGCTGGTGTGCTACCCCATCCTCAACCTGGCCCACTTCAGGAAGAGCGTGCGCTGGTATGTGGCGGAGCTGGAGACCACCACCATCCGGCTCTGCCGCAAGTTCGGGATTCAAGCAGACACCTCGCCAGACACTGGCGTCTGGGTGGCAAGCAACAAAATCTGTGCCATCGGTGAGTGCCACTTCAGTTCAGTCTCGTTTAGTTTATTATCACATGTACCGAGGTACAGTAAAAAAAAATTAAGATAGACACAAAATGCTGGAGTAACTCAGCGGGACACGCTAGAGGCAGGAAACATGTTCCCGATGTTGGGGGAGTCCAGAACCAGTGGCCACAGTTTAAGAATAAGGGGTAAGCCATTTAGAATGGAGATGAGGAAACACTTTTTCACACAGAGAGTGAAATTCTCTGCCTCAGGCGGTGGAGATACTTTCAAGAGAGAGCTCGATAGGGCTCTTAAAGATAGTGGAGTCAGGGGATGTGGGGAGAAGGCAGGAATGGGGTACTGATTGAGGATGATCAGCCATGATCACATTGAATGGCGGTGCTGGCTTGAAGGGCCGTTTGGCCTACTCTTGCACCCAATGTCTATTGTCTAGTGTTGGGACCCTTCTTCAGACTTTATCGTTATATGTCCTGAAATGGAACAATTAAATTCTTATGCCCCTGTCCCACTTAGGAAACCTGAACGGAAACCTCTGGTGACCTTGCGCCCCACCCAATGTTTCCGTGAGGTTCCCGGAGGTTTTGGTCACTCTCCCTAATGGTCGAAAGTGGTTTCCGCGTAGTCGAGGCTTCTTCTATGTTCCTGCGATTATTTCAACAAAATCAAAACCTGCCTCGACTAAAAATAGGTGGCCGTTTGCTCGAAGCCCGTGGGGTGGGATTGCTATTTACTTACATGCAGTCAAAGGCAATCTCCTTCGCTGACCAACCATTTTGATTGGCTCATTGGAGTTTTCAGCTATAGGATCTTTGGTTTTCACGACCTAGAAGATCCGCAGGAAGGTAAAATGCCCACTAACTTTATTAAACTTCTTAAAACTGTCTCCACTCCTTCTCCGCCCCCCCTTCTCTCCCCTCTTCTCTCCCCCCCTTCTCTCCCTTTCTCCCCCATTCTCCCCCCCTTCTCTCCCCCCCTTAATAATAATAATAATGGATGGGATTTATATAGCGCCTTTCTAATACTCAAGGCGCTTTACATCGCATTATTCATTCACTCCTCAGTCACACTCGGTGGTGGTAAGCTACTTCTGTAGCCACAGCTGCCCTGGGGCAGACTGACGGAAGTGTGGCTGCCAATCTGCGCCTACGGCCCCTCCGACCACCACCAATCACTCACACACATTCACACACATTCACACACAGGCAAAGGTGGGTGAAGTGTCTTGCCCAAGGACACAACGACAGTATGCACTCCAAGCGGGATTCGAACCAGCTACCTTCCGGTTGCCAGCCGAACACTTAGCCCATTGTGCCATCTGTCGTCCCTTCTTTCCCCCCTTCTCTCCCCCCCTTCTCTCCCCCCCTTCTCTCCCCCCCTTCTCTCCCCCCCTCTCTCCCCCCTTCTCTCCCCCCTTCTCTCCCCCCCTTCTCTCCCCCCCTTCTCTCCCCCCTTCTCTCCCCCCCTTCTCTCCCCCCTTCTCGCCCCCCTTCTCTCCCCCCCTTCTCTCCCCCCCCTTCTCTCCCCCCCCTTCTCTCCCCCCTTCTCTCTCCCCCCTTCTCTCCCCCCTTCTCTCTCCCCCTCTTCTCTCTCCCCCCTACTCTCCCCCCCTTCTCTCTCCCCCCTTCTCTCTCCCCCCTTCTCTCTCTCCCCTTCTTTCCCCTTCTCTTCCTCCCCCTCGCGCTCTCTAAAGGACTTAACGTGCTCTGTGGCAGCCGTTTACCTACCTCTTCATTGCGCAGGCAGTGCTCCTCCGCTGGCCCCCACCTTCGCAATGTGTTTGTGTGTGTGTGTGTGCGGTCAGTAGCAATGATCCTGTAGGATCTTTGGTCAGTAGATGCAGCTCACGCTTCGGTTGAGGCTTTCCAGGCGAGTGACCAAAACCTCTGGCACCTCATGGAAACCTTGGGTGGGGCGCAAGGTCACCAGAGGTTTCCGTTCAGGTTCCCTACGTGGGACAGGGGCATTACTTGCGGCAGTGCGACATATATGTAATTATAGCACTCTACAAAATCTATAATAAACAACAGCTTATCCATAAAAAAGTTCAGTATATAAAATAAACGGACAAATAACCAAACAATAATAATGCAGTCATCTATAATGTCGAAAGGTCTATGTAGTTTGGAGCTTATTTGGAGGTCGTTTAATAGCCTATTTGTTGTAGGGAAGAAGCTGTCCCTGAAGATAAACACAAAATGCTGGAGTAACTCAGCGACATACAGTAGGCAGCATCTCTGGAGAGAAGGAATGGTGACGTTTCTAACGTTTCTAACGTCACCCATTCCTTCTCCTCAGAGATGCTGCCTGTCCCACTGAGTTATTTCAGCATTTCCATTTAAACCAGCATCTGCAGTTCTTTCCTACACATTTAAGCTGCTCCGCAACCTGGATGTTACAGTGTTCAGGCTCTTATACCTTCAGTGAACATTGTTCCAGCTGTTTTAATTGCTACATTGCCCACTCCACTGCCATTCCACCCCTTATTGTGTCTGTCTGTCTGTGTCTCTACAGGAATCCACTGCGGCAGATACATCACCTCTCACGGGTTAGCGCTGAACTGCAACACTGATCTGCACTGGTTCTCTCACATCACGCCCTGTGGCCTCAAGGGCAAAGGGGTGACGTCCCTGACTCAAGTACTGGGCAGAGAAGTGACTATCTCCGAGGCCGTGGAACCCTTTCTTGAAACATTCGCCGCACAGTTCAACTGTACGCTGAGGTGTTAGGAACTCTCCATCCCCACAGATCACCCAGCCAACTGAAGAGGTTTTCAGATGTCGGATGTTTGCAAGGCAATTATGTGAGCAATTTTGAGCCCCATATCTGAGGAAGGATGTGATGGCGCTGGAGAGGGTCCAGAGGAGGTTGACAAGAATGGTCCCAGGAATGAGCGGGTTAACATATGATGTGCGTTTGACGGCGCTGTAGTTTATTAAGAGTTTGGACACGATAGAGGCAGGAAACATGTTCCCGATGTTGGGGGAGTCCAGAATCAGGGGCCACCGTTTAAGAATAAGGGGTAAGCCATTTAGAACCGAGATGAGGAAAAACTTTTTCTCACGGAGAGTTGAGAGTCTGTGGAATTCTCTGCCTCAGAGTGCGGTGGAGGCCGGTTCTCTGGATACTTTCAAGAGAGAGCTTGAAAAGGCCTCTTAAAGATATTGGATTCATGGGATATGGGGAAAAGGCAGGAACGAGGTACTGATTGGGGATGATCAGCCATGATCAAACGGCCAAATGGCCTACTCCTGCACCTATTGTCTATATAGAAGAATAGGGGGGGGGGGGACTACGCCGTGTTGCAGAGACAAAGCGACAATACCATAAGGAGAGAGAGAAGGGGGCTCAGCAACTACCAACCATCGCCAGTCTCCACAACCCACGTTGCACCAAGGTGTGTGGATCGCGGATCAGCCTCTACAGATATCTGCAGACCCACAAGTGGACGACCCTATGGAGAGAACAGTCATACTCATTTCGAGCGACCGACGATGATCACACAAGAGAGACAATTTAAACTGTTATGCCAAGCCAATGAATGTATATAATGTAAATAAATGAGCTGGACGTCAATGTTGATTGGTTAAGTTTAGTTTTGAGATACAGTGCGGAGACAGGCCCTCCCGACCACCAAATCCGCACCGAGGAAGATACGGCAGAGGCTGGTTTACACTGAAGATAGACACAAAAGCTGGAGTAACTCAGCAGGGCAGGCAGCATGTCTGGAGAAAAGGAATAGGTGATGTTTTGGGTCTAGACCCTTCTTTAGACTGAGAGTCAGGGAAAGGGAAACAAGAGGTATGGGAAGGTACAGAACTAATCAGAGGCGGAAACGATGGGACCAGGAAAGGTGGAGCCCACAATGGTCTAATGCTGGTTATGGATGAGATACGAACAGGGAAACTAGCAGAACAACAAAATGGGGGAGGAACAGAGAAAGGGAAAGCAAGGGTTACTTGAGGTTATTGAAGTCAATGTTCATACTGCTGGGTAATCTGCCCAAGCAAAATATGAGGTGCTGTTCTTCCAATTCGGTTGTTTGTAACTATAAAACACCAGTATGTACCTAGTTATCCAGTTAGTAGCTCAGTCTAGCTAGCTACCTAGCTGTCCAGTATGTAGATCTCTCTAGCTAGCTACCTAGCTATCCAGTATGTAGCTCAGACTTGCTATCTACCTAGCTATCCAGTATGTAGCCATCTAGCTAGCTACCTAGTTATACAGTATGCAGCCATCTAGCTGGCTCAATTGTGATCATGTTTTGTCTTTCTGCTAATTGGTTAGCACGTAACTAAAGCTTTTCACTGTACCTCGGTGAGAACAAATTAATGGGGTAAAGAATCATATGAGATGATTTGTGGTGTAACAACACACCAGTTGATATTGAAAAGCTTCAGTTGTTGTTGCCCATATTGTATTGTTCCTTAACAGGTCCTCTCCCCTAAATCTACATTTACAGCCTTCCCTACTGCACCATTTTAAGGTGCCCTCCCTAATTCACCATTTAGTGCCCTCTCCTAATTCACCATTTAAAGGTGTCCTCCCCTAATACACCATTTAAAGGTGTCCTCCCCTAATTCGCCGTTTAAAGGGCCTTCCCCTAATTCACCATTTAAAGGTGTCCTCCCCTAATTCGCCGTTTAAAGGGCCTTCCCACAGGTGCTCTGCCCTAAATCCCCCTATTTCTAGGCACCCCTCTTTGTAACCATCTAGCCTAGCTATCCAGTATGTAGCCTCAGTCTAGCTAGCTACCTAGTTATCCAGTATGTTGCTTAGTCCAGCTATCTATCTAGCTATCTATCTAGAAGAAGGTGCTGTAAGGCAGCAACTATATCGCAGCACCATTATGCTGCTGAAAAAGACCTTTTCAGATCTGAAGGGACCGGACCTGAAATGTGATGAGTCTAAAGAAGGATCCCAACCCAAAACGTGACTTTATCCACATTATCCAGGAATGTTGCCTGATCCGCTGAGTTACTCCAGCAATTTTTGTGTTTCTCCTAAGCAACATCTGCGCTAGGTGCACTGGAAACAATCTTGCAGGTAGTGGCTTTGTTTACCAACTCCATTCTATGGCCATGGTCGAATGTTGTACTTTAGAGGCTAGTTACATGGCACAGGGAACATCTGAAGCCTCCCAGGCACGATAATGGACATGGAGCTGATCACTTCACAACACCAGCATCACATCTAATGTGTAGGAAGGAACTGCAAATGCTGGTTTACACCAAAGAAAGACACAAAATGTTGGAGTAACTCAGTGAGACAGGCAGCATCTCTGGAGAGAAGGAATGGGAGACTTTGGGTCAATACCTTCAGGCTGAGAGTCAGAGGAGAGGGAAGCTGGAGATATGGGAGGATAAGGTGTGAACATTTATTTTTAGTATTTATTTCAAGAGGGCTTGTATACAAAAACAGGAAATGTAATGCTGAGGCTCTTTCAGGCGCTGGCCTGGCTGCATTTGGAATATTGTGAGCAAATTTGGGCACCATCTCAGAGGAAGGATGTGCTGGCTCTGGAGAGGGTCTAGAGGAGGTTTACAAGTGAATTTTTGTCACTTTTCGCGTCTTAATTTTCGCGTGCAGAATCTTTGTCACTTTTCGCATCCTGAAATTTTGTCGATTTTTGCATACGGAATTTTTGTCGCTTTTCACGTCTTGAATTTCCGTCACTTTTCGCGTCCTGAATTTGCGTCGCTTTTCCTGTCCTGAATTGTCGTCCTTTTCGCGTCCTGAAATTTAGTCAATTTTTGCGTCCAGAAATATCGTCGCTTTACGCGTCTTGAATTTTAGTTGCTTTTCGTGTCCTGAATGTTCATCACTTTTCGCGTCTTAATTTTCGTCGCTTTTCGCGTCCAGAATTTTTGTCGATTTTCGCGTCTTGAATGTTCGTCACTTTTCGCGACCAGAATTTTTGTCGCCTAAAGTGTCCTGAATTTTCGTCCCCTTTCACATCCTAAATTTTTGTCGTTTTTCACGTCCTGAAATTTCATCGCGTTTCGCGTCTTGAAACTTCGTCACTGTTCCGTCCAGAATTTTCGTCGCCTTTAGCGTCCAGAATTTTTGTCCCCTTTCGCATCCTAAATTTGTGTCGCTTTTCGCGTCCTGAATGTTCGTCGATTTTCGCGTCCTGAATGTTCGTCGATTTTCGCGTCCTGAAATTTCGTCGATTTTTGCATCCGGAATTATCGTTGCTTTACGGGTTTTGAATTTTCGTCACTTTTAGCATCCTGAATGTTCGTCACTTTCGCGTCCTGAAATTTCATCGTCTTTCGCATATTGAAGCTTCGTCGCTTTTCGCATCCACAATTTTCGTCGCGTTTCGCATCCTGAATTATCGTCCCCTTTCACATCCTAAATGTGTGTCGCTTTTCGCGTCCTGAATGTTCGCGATTTTTGCGTCCGGAATTGTCGTCGATTCGCATCCTGAATTTTTGTCCCTTTTCGCATCCTGAATTTGCGTCACTTTTCGCGTATTGAATTATCGTCACTTTTCGCACCCTGAATTTTTGTCGCTTTTCGCGTACTGAATTTTCGTCACTTTTCGCGTCTTAATTTTCGTCGCATTGCGCTTCCTTACATTTTGTCGATTTTTGCATCCGGAATTTTTGTCGCTTTTCACGTCTTGAATTTCCGTCACTTTTCGCGTCATGAATTTGCGTCGCTTCCTGAATTGTCGTCCTTTTCGCGTCCTGAAATGTAGTCAATTTTTGCGCCCGGAAATATCGTCGCTTTACTCGTCTTGAATTTTAGTTGCTTTTCGTGTCCTGAATGTTCATCACTTTTCGCGTCTTAATTTTCGTCGCTTTTCGCGTCCAGAATTTTTGTCGATTTTCGCGTCATGAAATTTCGTCGATTTTTGCATCCGGAATTATCGTTGCTTTACGGATTTTGAATTTTCGTCACTTTTAGCGTCCTGAATGTTCGTCACTTTCGCGTCCTGAAATTTCATCGTCTTTTGCATATTGAATCTTCGTCGCTTTTCGCGTCCACAATTTTCGTCGCGTTTAGCATCCTGAATTTTCGTCCCCTTTCACATCCTAAATTAGTGTTGCTTTTCGCGTCCTGAATGTTCGGCCATTTTTGCGTACGGAATTGTCGCCGCTTTTCCCATCCTGGATTTTAGTCCCTTTTCGCATCCTGAATTTGCGTCACTTTTCGCTTTTGAATTATTGTCACGTTTCGAGTCTTGAATTTTCGTTGTTTTTGCGTCCTGAAATTTCATTCATTTTCGCGTCCTGAATTTCCATTGCTTTTCACGTCCTGAAATTTAGTCGATTTTTGTGTCCTAAATCTTCGTCGCTTTTCGCGTCCTGAATTTTCGTCACTTATCGCTTCCTGAATTTTCTGTCCCTTTTTGCGTCTGAATCTTCGTTGCTTTTCGCGTCCAGAATTTTTGTTGCTTTTACTGTCCTGAATTTTCTGTCCCTTATTGCGTCTGAATTTTCGTCGCTTTTGCGTCCTGAATTTTAGTCCCTTTTCGCGTCCTGAATTGGCGTCACATTTCGCGTCCTGAATTTTCGTCGCTTTTCGCATCCTGAATTTTCGTCGCTTTTCGCGTCTTGAATGTTCATCCTTTTCGGTCCTGAAATTTCGCCCTTTTCGCGTCCTGAATTTTAGTCCCTTTTTGCGTCTGAATTTTCGTCGCGTTTCGTGTCTTGAAACTTCGTCGCTTTTCCCATCCAGAATATTTGTCGGCTTTCGCGTCCTGGAATTTCGTCGATTTCTTTGTCCGGAAATATCGTTGCTTTTCGCGTCCTAAATTTCCGTCGCTTTTCATGTCGTGGATTTTCGTCGCTTTTCGCATCCTCAAGTTTCGTTGCTCTTTGCATCTTGAATTGTCGTCGCTTTTCGTGTCCTGAATTTTTTGTCCAATTTCGCGTCCTAAATTTTCGTCTTTTTGAGGCAGAAAATTCCACAGACTCACAACTCCCTGTGTGAAAAAGTGTTTCCTCGTCTCTGTTCTTAATGGCTTACCCCAAATTCTTAAACTGTGGTCCCTGGTTCTGGACTCCCCCAACATCGGGAGCATGTTTCCTGCCTCTAGCATGTCCAAACCCTTAATAATATTTTATGTTTCAATAAGATACCCTCTCATCCTTTTAAACTCCAGAGTATACAAGCCCAGCCGTTCCATTCTCTCAGCATATGACAGTCCCGCCATCCCGGGAATTAACCTTGTAAACCTATACTGCATTCCCTCAATAGCAAGAATGTCCTTCCTCAAATTCAGACTGATGAAACGTCACCTTTCCATGTTCTCCAGAGATGCTGCATGACCCGCTGAGTTATTCCAGCACTTTATAGCGTTGTTACAAAACCTACCATCAGCGGCGCTCCAGATCTGCCATTGCCTGTGCGTGCGATTTTGGAGGCTGGGGGGGACGATTCCGGAGGCTGTGGGGGAGGGGGGAGGGATTAAAATTCAGGTTTGTATTGGTTGTCGGAGAGGTGTTTGCTTGGAGTTGATAAAGAAATTTCGATCTGCACTTCCGATCCCATTTATTTAAAAACAAGTTTCTGGATGATTGCATCGCTGGATTGAAGTTAAATGCGACTTCTAACGCCTTCAACATCACGGATCAAAATCAACATCAAGGACTTCCACATCAGGACAAAACAAAAGTTATATTGTTTATTTAATATCTTACCTTGCTTTTTGGTGTGGTTTCATTTTAATCTGAAGATGCAAAATATGTTATTTAGGCCCCGATATCGGCCTTGTCTTGCCTGCCAATATCGCGGGGCTTATCATGGCAGCGGCCACATTCCGATCTATCACAATCCACTCTCAAGATAACCAAATTCATTATTTTTTTCCACAATTCTGTCATAAGAACATCTAACATCTATATTTTGTGTTATTGTCTATTAAAAAAAATTGGCTATTTAAAAAATTATTTTTAACCTTTTAAGAATGGGATAGATGTTTAGATCTAGTAATTGATATTAGATGACACGTATGAATATGATTTTTTTTGTTGGGTATTTACTATTTGTTTTAACGTTACAATAATATTTAAGTTCTGATCTTGAGAATATCACATTTTTGAATTTTCAAGGCAGTCTTGGTGTTTCTTACTATTTCTGTCACAACGGTCAATTTTGTAATTATCTACAATTAGGTAACTAACTATTTATATGCTTTAATTTCAGGTCATCCAAGTAAGATGTGCCATATTTGTTTCAAAATGCTTCAATCTATAATAACTGACAATTTCATTCAGTTCTCTTATTTTTTAAGAAAGTTATGGGCTTTTATGTCAATTGACTGTCCTCAATCACAGCTTTTGTGTTAAGTTAATGGAAAATCACTAGGGAACAAGATGCTAATTTCCGAGTATGAAAATGACCATATCTTTTTTAATACTGAAGATATGAAAGTGAATTAGGTATCAAATTAAAGTTCTTTTTATGCTTTATCTGATGGGATAAATTACAGGCTTGATTTTTTAAATCTCAAAATGTTATTACATTCCTACACTTTATGTCTTTCTTTTGCAAACCAGTTGCAGCAGTTCCTTGTGTATCCATGTTCTAACAACTCATGTTGCCAGGTGACAAATAGGCAGATGCCAGAGGGTGGCAGTGTTTGCAGTAAATAAATTGATGGTGAATATTCTCATCTATGATTGCCTTGGCTGAGATGAGAACTGGTCAAGTTTAGTTTACTACTAGACTAAGTGGGACCCGTTGGGTCCCAGCATCACATGGGAGGGCTGGTCCCCCAAAGCAATATTCTACCTCTCCACCAATTCCAATATTGGTAGCCAGTGGGGGGGGGCTTTCTGGAGTGCTAGTATGGGTGTTGTGGGCTGAAGGGACTGGTTTCCAGAGGGCTAGTATGGACATTGTGGGCCGAATGGATTCTTGGGCTGGTGGCTCAGTCACTCAAGCCTGTTGTGCTGGCAGCTCACTCACTCACGGCTGGTGGGCTGGCAGTTGACTCACGGCTATTCCTTGAAATTCCATTTCAAGCAGGGTGCAAGGCCACCAAATTCAAGTGGTTTCATACCATTTCCAGCAGGGTGCAAGGCCACTAAAGACGGCGAGTCAAACAAGCTGTCCACAGTCATTACCGGGTCGCCGTGCGGTAAGCTCCGGAGCGCTTTGGTCGCCGACTTCCAACATCGCGGAGCTGTGGCTGCGGGCGTTCGGCCGCGGGCGGCGCTGGATTTGGAGTGCCGCAGAGCCAGGGATCGAGTTCGCCGTGGTCGGAGCTCCAGCCGGCGCGGCCGGAGGACTACGAGTGCCGCGGTCTCCGGTCTCCGGGGAGGGGACAGCCGCTCCAGACTTTTCCAAGGCGCTGAGGAATGTTTCACCAGACGCCAATGTTTCATCTTTACGGCAAGAGGGCCCTGAAAATCATCGGACTGGCTGCACGGCCACAGATGGGCCCTGACCTCAGGTGTTTCACAGAGGAAGAGGACTTAATTTTCTGGTGCCTTTCCCCCACAGTGGAAATGTTTTGATTCTGCTGTGGGGGGATGTTTGTATTGAACTCTGTAATATGTTGTGTCCATTTTTATTCTTTTTTTTTAAACCTTTTTCTATGGTTTGCAATGGAACTTATTATTTAAATTATGTGAAGCACTTTGGGGTCAATGCAAGTTGACTTAAAATGTGCTATATAAATAAAGTTTACTTACTTACTTACTGATACAGGATAAGGGGAATCAGTTTAGTGCAAGGTAAAGTCCAGTAACGTCTGATTAAAGGTAGTCTGAGGGTCTCCAATGAGGTAGATGGGAGGTCAGGATCGCTCTCTAGTTGGTGAGAGGATGGTTCAGCTGCGTGAAAACAGCTGGGAAGACACTGGCCCTGAATCTGAAGGTTTTCAAACTTCTGTACCACTTGCCGAGTGGGAGAGGGGCAAAGGAGGATTGATTGGGGTGAGACTGGTCCTTGATTATGCCGAGGCAGCATGAAGTGTAGATGGCATCAACGGAAGGGAGTTTGGTTTGTGTGATGGTCTGGGCTGCGTCCACAACTCTGGGGGGATGAGCCTTGATGGAGAGCAGGTTGACAAGTCAAGTCAAGTCAACTTTATTTGTCACATACACATCATGCAAGATGTACAGTGAAATGAAAGTGGCAATGCCTGCTGGATTGTGCAAAAACTACAGAACAGAACAGAACCAGTATTTACATTTTATTTTAAAGACACAACAGTAAATTAGTCCCTGGTGAGATTAGAGTTTACACTCCTGATGGCCTGTGGGAAGAAACTCCGTCTCACCCTCTCTGTTTTCACAGCGTGACAGCGGAGGCGTTTGCCTGACCGTAGCAGCTGGAACAGTCCGTTGCTGGGGTGGTAGGGGTGCTTCATTATCTTGCTGGCTCTAGATCTGCACCTGCTGGTGTATAGGTCCTGCAGGGGGGGGGGGTGAGTGTAGTTCCCATGGTGCGTTCGGCACTACTCTCTGCAGAGTCTCCCTGTCCTGGGCAGAGCTGTTCCCAAACCAGATCGAGATGTTAAAGGACAAGATGCTTTCTACAGCCCCAGAGTAGAAGGATTGAAGGATCCTCAGAGAGACAGAGGAGCCTTTGCCTGTGGGTGTGGAATGTAAATCCCATCCTCTTGTCTAGTTCTGCAGCGTCATACAGCACTACTTCTGCCCACTGTATCAGGCCGACAATTAGCTCCTCAGCCGTTCAGGCAGCATCTGGGGAGAACATGGATAGAGGTTGTTTCGGGGCAAGCCCCTTCTTCAGACTGATGATGGGGGGGGGAGAAGAAAGTTGGAAGAGGGGAAAGGCAAGATAAAGGCAGGTCATCATCGGCGGTCACTCGAGACGACTTTGACCGTTCTCTCCTCTCCATAGGGCCGTCTACTTGTGGGTCTGCAAATGTCTGTAGAGGCCGATCCGCGATCCACACACCTTGGTGCAACGTGGGCAGTGGAGACTGGCGGTGGTTGGTAGTCGTCGAGCCCACTTCCCTCCTTACGGTGCTGTCGCTTTGTCTCTGTGACACGGCGTAGTTCCATTTCGTAACGTGCAGCTCCTTCCTGCACGGATTTCCTCCAGGAGCCCCTGTCCAGTGCAATGTTCTCCCAGTTGCTCGCTGTGATGTGGAATCTCTTCAGACTGTTCTTGATGTTGTCCTTGAAGCGTTTCTTTGGCCCGCCGGGGGCACGCCAACCTTCCTTCAATTGAGAGTACAGGATGTGTTTAGGGAGACGCGTGTTGGAAATGCGGATGACATGGCCTGTCCATCAAAGTTGGTGCTGCATTAATGTGGTGGTGATGCTGGTCATGTTGGCTTCCTCCAAAACGCTGATGTTGGTGCGTTTGTCCTGATGGCTGACCTTAGTGGAGCTTCACAACGGCTGGGAATGCGGATGAAGGCTGCAGCAGAAAAGGGTCTCTGGTCGTCTTGGACTCCATGCCACTGGATCCTGACCCAGATCTGTCGAGGACTGTGTGGTGGCTGTCTGTGCACCAGTCTCCCCACGTTAAACAAAGTCACGCACTGGCGTCCTCCAACCCTGGAGCCACCCATGGCCAGCCGGGGGCCGAAAGAAGAAGGTGCGTTTGTCCTCTCAGCTGATCCTCAGAATCTTTCGTAAGGATCTTTGATGGTATTGTTCCAGGGCTCTCAGGTGCCTGCTGTAGGTGGTACATGAATCGGCTCCATACAACAGGGTGGAGAGGTCAACGGCTCTGTAGACCAGCAGTTTTATTTGAGTCTAAGTCTCGGTCTTCAAAGACTCTTATCCTGAGGTAATTAAGAAGACATAGGCAAGAGGGCATTGAGAAGGGAGAGGAACCATCAGGACTATGTTGAATACTTTGTTGAATATGTTGTAACTTTATCAGCACCCGACATGTGGCGTCCCTTTGCATACTTGTGTATTGTATGCAAAACAAAGAATTTAACTGTACCAAGTACATGTGACAATGAGGTGTCAATTAATAAATATTATTTCTAAAAGATAGATGCAAAAAACCTGGAGTAACTCTGCGGGTCTGGAGAAAAGGAATAGGTGATATATCGGTTCAAGACAATATATATATCGTTTAGATGGCAATGAAGAGAGATAAAGAACAAATACATATACATAGATACATAGACAATGGGTGCAGGAGTAGAGGCCAATCTGCCCTTCAAGCCAGCACCGCCATTCAATGTGATCATGGCCGATCATCGACAATCAGTACCCCGTTCCTGCCTTCTCCCCATATCCCTTGATTCCGCTAGCCCAAAGAGCTCTATCTAACTCTCTTTTGAATGCATCCAATGAACCGGCCTCCACTGCCTTCTGAGGCAGAGAATTCCACAAATTCATAACCCTCTGAGTGAAAACGTTTTTCCTCATCTCAGTTCTAAATGGTCTACTCCTTATTCTTAAACTGTGATCCCTGGTTCTGGACTCCCCCAACATCGGGAACATGTTTCCTGCATCTAGCATGTCCAATCCCTTAATAATTTTATATGTTTCTATAAGGTCCCCTCTCATCCTAAATTTCAGTGAATACAAGCCCAGTCTCTCCATTCTTTCATCATATGACAGTCTTGCCATCCCAGGAATTAACCTCATGAACCTACGCTGCACTCTCTCTATAACAAGAATGTCCTTTCTCAAATTAGGCACCAAAACTGCACACAATACTCCCCAGGGCCCTGTACAACGACAGAAGAACCTTGTTGCTCCTATACTCAACTCCTCTCGTTATGAAGGCCAATATGCCATTAGATTTCTTCACTGCCTGCTGTACCTGCATGTTTAAGGGGTTCGGCCCGAAACGTTGCCTATTTCCTTCGCTCCATAGATGCTGCTGCACCCGCTGAGTTTCTCCAGCATTTTTGTCTGCCTTCGATTTTCCATCATCTGCAGTTCATTCTTAAACACCATGTTTACTTTCAGTGGCTGGTGTACAAGGACACCCAGGTCTCATTGCACTTCCCTTTTTCCTAATCTGACACCATTGAGATAATAATCTGCCTCCTTGTTCTTGCCGCCAAAATGGATAACCTCACATTTATTTACATTATGCTGCATCTGCCTTGCCTCTGCCCACTCACTCAACCTGTCCAGGTCACCCTGCAACCTCCTAGCATCCTCTTCGCAGTTCACATTGCCAATCAACTTTATGTCATCTGCAAATTTGCTAGTGTTACTTTAATTGTATTTGCAGTCCCAGCACCGAGCCTTGATGCACTCCACTCGCCACTTCCTGCAATTCTGACACGGACCCGTTTATTCCTACTCTATGTTTCCTGTCTGCAACCAATTCTCGATCCATGTCAATACCCTACCCCCAATACCATGTGTTCTAATTTTGCCCATTAATCTCCTATGTGGGACCTTATCAAAGGCTTTCTGGAAGTCCAGATACACTATATTCCACTGGCTCTCCTTCATCCATTTTACTTGTCACATCCTCAAAAAATTCCAGAAGACTAATCAAGCACGATTTCCCCTTCATAAATCCATGCTGACGGACCAATCCTTTTACTGCCATCCGAATACGCCGTTATTACTTCTTTAATAATTGACTCCAGCAGCTTCCCCACCACCGATGTCAGGCTGACTGGTCTATAATTCCCCATTTTCTCTCTTGCTCCTCTCTTGAAAAGTGGAATAACGTTAGCTACCCTCCAATCCACAGGAACTGATCCAGAATCTATAGAACATTGGAAAATGATTACCAATGCGTCCACGATTTCTAGAGCCACTTCCTTGAGTACCCCGGGATGCAGACCATCAGGCCCTGGGGACCCAATTTTCTATCCATGTCAATTCACTACCCCCAATACCATATGCTGTAATTTTGCCCACTATTCTGTGGGACCATATCAAAGGCTTTCTGATTGTCCAGATACACTACATCCACTGGCTCGCCTTTGTTCATTTTACTTGTTATATGGTTATATGGTTAAATGAATGAAAGATATGCATAAAAACAATGATCAAGGAAAGGGTCTGTTTCTATTCCCTTTCCCCAGACTGTCTGAAGAAGGGTCTCAACTCCGAAACATCACCTATTCCTTTTTCTCCAAAGATGCTGAGTTACTCCAGCATTTTGTGTCCATCTTCGGTGTAAACCTGCATCCGCAGTTCTTCATGTGTAAGAAGGAACTGTTCCTTATGTCTAACTATGTTAGACCTGAGGAGCCTAAAGAAGGTCCATCTGTCTCCTCAGATTCTGGTGAACTCCTACCGCTGCGCCACCGAGAGCATCCTTACTAACTGTATCACAGTATGGTACACTGCCTGTGCCACGCGATAGTGAGAGTAGGAATGGAGCGAGGTGGAAGACAAATGCGTGGCTGAAGGACTGGTGCAGTGGGCAGAGATTCAAGTTTCTGGATCATTGGGACTTATTTTGGGGAAGGTGTGACCTGTACAGAAAGGACGGGTTGCACTTGAACCCGAGGGGGACCAATATCCTGGCGGGGAGATTTGCAAAGGTTACTGGGGAGACTTTAAACTAGAATGGTTGGGGGGAGGGACTCAAATAGAGAAAGCTCATAGACAGAGTGTGAGGCAGGAGGCAGAGAAGGGAAGCACTCAGACCCGAAATCTAGGGAAGAAAGAAGAAAAATAAAATAAACAGAGAATAAGAGGCGGTGGGTTTCTTAAATGTGCATATTTTAATGCTAGGAGCATTGTAAGAAAGGTGGATGAGCTTAGAGCCTGGATTGACACCTGGAAGTATGATGTTGTGGCGATCATGGTTGCAGGAGGGCTGTGATTGGAAACTAAATATTCCAGGATTTCGTAGCTTCAGGTGTGATAGAATTGGAGGGGCAAGAGGTGGAGGTGTTGCATTGCTTGTCAGGGAAGATATTACAGCAGTGCTTTGGCAGGATAGATTGGAGGGCTCGTCTAGGGAGGCTATTTGGATGGAACTGAGAAATGGGAAAGGTGTAGGGGTGTATTATAGACCGCCAAATGGGGAGCGAGAATTGGAAGAGCAAATATGTAAGGAGATTGCAGATATTAGTAGTAAGCACAAGGTATGATTGTAGGAGATTTCAATTTTCCACACATAGACTGGGAAACACATTCTGTAAATGGGCTGGATGGTTTGGAGTTTGTAAAATGTGTGCAGGATAGTTTTTTGCAGCAATACATAGAGGTACCTACTAGAGAAGGGGCAGTGCTGGACCTCCTGTTAGGAAATGAGACAGGTCAGGTGGCGGAGGTATGCGTTGGGGAACACTTCGGGTCCAGTGATCACAATACCATTAGTTTCAATATCATTATGGAGAGGGTCAGAACTGGACCTAGGGTTGAAATTTTTGATTGGAGAAAGGCTAACTTTGAGGAGATGCGAAAGGATTTAAAAGGAGTAAATTGGGACATTTTGTTTTATGGGAAGGATGTGGAAGAGAAATGGAGGACATGTAAAGGGGAAATTTTAAGAGTACAGAATCTTTATGTCCCTGTTCGGTTGAAAGGAAATAGTAAAAATTATAAAGAGCCATGGTTTTCAAGGGAAATTGGACACTTGGTTCGGAAAAAGAGAGAGATCTACAATAATTATAGGCAGCATGGAGTGATTGAGGTGCTTGAGGAGTATAAGGAATGTAAAAACAATCTTAAGAAAGAAATTAGAAAAGCTAAAAGAAGATATGAGGTTGCTTTGGCAAGGTGAAAGTAAATCCAAAGGGTTTCTACAGCTATATTAATAGCAAAAGGATAACGAGGGATAACATTGGTCCATTAGAGAGACAGAGTGGACAGCTGAAAAAGCTACTTTTATAACTACTAAACCAGGTTCGCTTCTTAATAAACAGACACCACACAAACTGTTTGGTAGACCAGTTCAAAACTTTACTTATTATCGGCCGATGGAAGGGAGGGAGAACTCCAGTCAAGTGACCATTACAGACACTTGACCGTCCTCCGTCCACCACATTTCCTTTGTTATCCTATCATTCCCTCCTTACCAGCATGGGTAAGACGAGTAAAAATGTATCGAATACACCAACTTGTCCAAGCGGGGTGTGCTGAATCAATGGCACAGCCCTCTTGTTTCCATAGTTATTATTATATATGAGAGGCGTCCCTCTGTAATGTACATACCTCCTTCATGTTTGGCAGGACCGTTCTATTTGCTAGCATCTGTTTACGTGCTGTCACTATGCATTTGGATGTACAGGCTGCTTGCTTGGATACATTATCAGCAACTCATTGCCTTTTGCTATAGGGTCCCCAGCACCAGTGTGTGCAGTACATTTAACAATGACCAACTGTTATGCCTTAAGCAAATTACGCACAGAAAGGCATTCCTGTGCTCCCAATCCTGGGGAGCTTTGTAAGGTCGGAACTTCAAGGTATAGGGATGTTACTGACGGAACTGTCCCAGGTAAAGATGCCATTGCTACTGGTAGGTGGACATAGGGAGGTGGACATCTCCCAAGATTATCTAACTCCTCATCTTCATTACCAAATAGGGTCGTCGTGCCAGACATGAAGTCTCCTCCAGAGGATTTACCAGTACTGGGTTTATTTTTTACTAACCATCACCTGTTTCTCACCTCCTGTCTGTCTTTTAATTATTTCCTCTTGTTCCTCTGCCCACTGGCATTCTAGTCGCAATACGTTCCATCCTTTCCGAGTGCTATCCTTGTTTCTTAACTCTATCCCCTTCTTACATACAGTATCCATCTAACTTCAAACTCTATACTCTCCTCATGCTTCTTCACTGCGTCTGCGTCCCATGTTTTAATTCCTTTCTTCCATTCCTTTCCTGCCTTCCTTTCCCATATAATTGTCTCTACATTCCATGTTCCCCCTACTGGCCAGGCTTCATCCATTAACCATTTGGTCAACTTGTAACTTAACATTCTAAATTTCTTATTATACTTAGGATTCAAATAACACATATGTTGGACTGTTATCCAGAGCATTCCCCATAGATAGATAGAAAGAAAGAGAAAAAGAAAGCAGACTTCTTAATTCCGAATCGTTCCAAATATATCAACCAGGCCGACTCGCTACTCGAGACCCCAGTTTCTCAATTTGGCTGACTTTTTAACTCTTTAATATACGACCCAAGTGTCTCAACGAAGCCGACTCGCTAACCAAGACCCCCGTTTCTCAACCTGGCAGACGTTTTATCCCTTAAAATAAGCCCCAAGTGTCTCAACGAAGCAGACCTGCTATCCGGGACCCCCGTTTCTCAACCTGGCAGACTCCTTAACTCTTAAAATAAGCCCCAGGTGTCTCAACGAAGCAGACCCGCTATCCGGGACCCCCGTTTCTCAACCTGGCAGACTTCTTAACTCTTTAATATACAACGCCACTTATTTCTCAATCCGACAACTCTTCGGATGTCTCAATAAGCCAGACGCAAACCTCAACCCCCGTATCTCAACCCGACAAATCACGGATGTCTCAACGAGGCCGATGAGCCCTTAGTAGAGAGAGAGAAAAAAAGAAAACAAAGAGAGATAGACAGAGAGAGAGAGAGAAAGAGAAACCGCTCAAGTCCTTCTTAAAAATATACACAATTCCTTCTTAAAAATACATACACAATTCTGTCTTAAAAATACATACACAATCCCTTCTTAAAAAAACATATAAAGCCCAACTGGTCTTACCTTTGTCTGTTTCTAAGAACCTCGGCAGGGAACCAATTCAATGTCTGCTGAAGGATCACAGATGTTCCCGGGAGTTTCTAGGGAGTCGGTCTTACAAGGGGGCCGAAAGAGCTCAGTTATCTCCCTTCCAATCCCGGCAACCTCTGCAACCTCTTGCACAGTCAGCTGTTGATGTGGTCCCAGCGAGGCCTGCATAACTACGCCAATGAAAAAGCTACTTTTATAACTACTAAACCAGGTTCGCTTCTTAATAAACAGACACCACACAAACTGTTTGGTAGACCAGTTCAAAACTTTACTTATTATCGGCCGATGGAAGGGAGGGAGAACTCCAGTCAAGTGACCATTACAGACACTTGACCGTCCTCCGTCCACCACACTGAACAACAGAATTACATTGTCTTAAATAGGGTTTTTTTGTCCCCTTAGCACATTTCACAGACATTAGTCATGGTCAGAGGTACAGGAAAAGGTTTCCACAGAATGCATCACATCAAAGGCCTTTTGTTTACATAGTACAAGATAACATTGGCCATTTGGTTTACGACATTTTATCTTCACTTCCCTGGTTCCTTTCTCGTCCTTCATAAACATTGGCTATTTGGATAATGCCATTTTATCTTCACAGAGATCACCCTAGCTCTTTCGCTGCTTCCTCTCTGTCATTTGGTCCCTCATAAACATTGGCCATTTGGTTTATGGCATCTTACTTCACAGATATGACTAGCTGTTTCTCTCTTTCTTTCTCGCCTCCTCCCCCATAACATTGGCCACTTTGTTTATGGCATCTTACTTCAAAGAGATCTAGCTCTTCTCTGCTTGTCACTTGGGAGACAATGTTATGGTATTTATTATCTCACACACCGCAACCTAAGGCAAGCCTAATTTGACAATAACTATAAGCTGTAAGCTAGCCCAGAAACCTATTTTAATATCTTCTTATATTTTAACTAAAATTCAGCTTCATCACAGCTATCTGCAGATCCAAAAGAGATGGGGGAGATATTGAACAATTTATTTTCTTCGGTATTCACCAAGGAGAAGGATATTGAATTATGTGAGGCAAGGGAAACAAGTAGAGTAGCTATGGATACTATGAGATTCGAAGAAAAAGAAGTACTGACACTTTTGAAAAATATAAAAATGGATAAGTCTCCAGATCCTGACAGGATATTCCCCAGGACATTGAGGGAAGTTAGTGTAGAAATAGCAGGGGCTATGACAGAAATATTTCAAATGTCATTAGAAACGGGAATAGTGCCCGAGGATTGGCGTACTGCGCATGTTGTTCCATTGTTTAAAAAGGGTTCCAAGAGTAAACCTAGCAATTATAGACCTGTTAGTTTGACTTCGGTGGTGGGCAAATTAATGTAAAAGATACTTAGAGATAATATATATAAGCATCTGGATAAACAGGGTCTGATTAGGAACAGTCAACATGGATTTGTGCCTGGAAGGTCATGTTTAACTAATCTTCTTGAATTTTTTGAAGAGGTTACTAGGGAAATTGATGAGGGTAAAGCAGTGGATGTTGTCTATATGGACTTTAGTAAGGCCTTTGACAAGGTTCCTCATGGAAGGTTGGTTAAGAGGGTTCAATTGTTCGGTATAAATGCAGAAGTAGCAAGATGGATTCAACAGTGGCTGAATGGGAGACGCCAGAAAGTAATGGTGAATGGCTGTTTGTCAGGTTGGAGGCAGGTGACCAGTGAGGTGCCTCAGGGATCTGTGTTGGGTCCACTGTTGTTTGTCATGTACATCAATGATCTGGATGAAGGTGTGGTAAATTGGATTAGTAAGTATGCAGATGATACTAAGATAGGTGGTGTTGTGGATAATGAAGTAGATTTCCAAAGTCTACAGAGAGATTTAGGCCATTTGGAAGAATGGGCTGTAAGATGGCAGATGGAGTTTAATGCTGATAAGTGTGAGGTGTTACATCTTGGCAGGACAAATCAAAATATGACGTACATGGTAAATGGTAGTGAATTGAGGAATGCAGTTGAACAGAGGGATCTAGGAATAACTGTGCATAGTTCCCTGAAGGTGGAATCTCATGTAGATAGGGTGGTATTATAATTACAGGCCCATAGCTTTAGCCAGAATATTGTCAAAAGTTTTAGAAAGAGTTCTGCTGGATAGAATAAATGAGTTTGTTAACTCCACAGATAACCAGTTTGGCTTTAAAGCTAAACATGGCACTGACTTATGCATATATGCCCTAAAGGAGATTGTAAACAAATATAGAGGCAAAAACTCTTCAATCCGTATGTGCTTTATTGATGCTTCCAAAGCCTTTGACCGTGTTAATCACAGAAAGCTGTTTGGTAAAATAAGTCAAAGAGGGGTGCCTGAAAACATTGTTAGAATCCTGGCCTACTGGTATGCCCACCAGACTATGCAAATAAAATGGGGCAATAGGGTCTCAGCCCCATTTGGGGTTAGCAATGGTGTTAGACAAGGGGGAATTTTGTCCGCAGTCCTTTTTAATCTATATATTGATGATCTGTCTAAACAATTGAAAGCCTGTAACACTGGGTGCGTGATTGGTAATATTTTAGTGAACCATATTATGTATGCAGATGATGTTGTGGTCTTTAGTCCATCTAGCGCTGGTCTCCAGCAGCTCCTTACTATATGTTCTGTGTATGGTGTGGAACATGACATTAAATATAATGCTAGTAAGAGTGCTGTTATGATCCGTAGAACCAAAGAGGATAAATGTCTAAAATATCCTGATTTTAAATTGTCTGACAATAATCTTAGTGTCTGTAATAAGATAAAATATCTAGGGCATATTATTACAGAACAAATGACAGATGATGAGGATATTTATAGGTGAATATTCTCTTGTGAAATTTGGTGCATGTGCAGATGTGGTGAAGATGTCGCTATTTAGAACATACTGCACACCACTCTACACTGCACACCTGTGGTCGAACTATTTAAAGACAAGTATGCAGAGATTAAAGGTGGCATATAACGATGCCATGAGAACACTGCTAAGGCAACCTAGATGGTGTAGTGCCAGTAATATGTTTGTGGCTGCAGGAGTCAGTACTTTAGAAGCTATCCTAAGACACCACATGTATAAATTCATTTGCAGGATAAATGACTCTAAAAATGTGCTTATTGTGGCCTTGTCAAACAGAAGGGTTAGCACTACACGCTAGAAATCTCAGCTGTGGAGACACCGGTATCGGTGTCTCGTTGTAGGACATTGATCATCTTTTAATCTGGATTTTTAACTTATGTATTGTGTTTTAAAAAATATATAAATTATGATGTTTTTATGTGATATACCATGATTTTATATGTATTTATGATATTTAATATGCAATGCATTTTTAATGTAATGTTGACCCTTGTCTGGACCTTGAGTCCGAAATAAAGTTTATTATTATTATTAATAAAGTTTGAATCTGAATCTGAGTATCTTTGATCTGAACTATGTCCAGTGCAGTTTTCCCTCGACGAGAGACTACACATCCCAGTAGGCGCCGCGCTCAACGGGTTCCTCCCGCCCATTGACGGCGTTGCCCGGGCAACCGGAGCAGCGGCTGCGCACGATGCCCGCCGGGAGTTGTAGTCCGCTGTCCCTCGCGCTCTGAGCGCCCGCGCAACGCGCCGCGGCCGGCATGAAAACTACAAAGATGGCGCCGGGCCGTGGCGCAGGCGCGGTGTGCAGCGGCGGCGGTTCCCCTCACACACACACACACACCACGCGAACGAGATGAAGAGGCGGCTCTGTCGACGTTGAGGCGCCGACCGACCGACCGACCGCAGATCCGAGCGGAGATGGGGGACGGCGGGCAGGATATCAACGCCAACCCACTGAAAGGCGACGTCCACGATGGCGACCAGGAGCTGGAGCGGGCGCTCGACCGGTGGCTGCTGTGGGATCAGGTCCGTCCCAGCCCGCTGGCACTCGGTTACCTCAGACCCAGACCCTTCTTCCCCTCTCCCCTCCCCCTCCCAATCCCCCTCTCCCTCCCCCTCTCTATCTCCCCCTCCCTCTCCCCCTCCTCTCTCTCTCCCCCCCTCTCTCTCCCCCTCCCCCACTCTCCCCCTCTCTCCCTCTCCCTCTCCCTCCCCCTCCCCCTCCCTCTCTCCCTCCCCCTCCCCCTCCCTCCCCCCCCCCCTCCCCCTCTCCCTCCCCCTCTCTCTCTCCCCCCACTCTCTCTCCCCCACTCTCTCTATCTCCTCTCCCTTCCCCCTCTCTCTTTCCCCCTCTCCCTCTCCCTCCCCCTCTCTCTCTCCCCCCACTCTCTCTCCCCCACTCTCTCTATCTCCTCTCCCCCTCCCCTCCCTCTCCCTCTCTATCTCCCCCTCTCTCTCCCCCTCCCCCTCTCTCTCCCCCCCACTCTCTCTCTCTCCCCCTCTCTCTCCCCCCTCCCTCTCTCTCTCCCCCCCACTCTCTCTCTCTCCCCCTCTCTCTCTCCCCTCCCCCTCTCCCCCTCCCCCTCCCTCTCTCCCTCCCCCTCTCTCTCCCTCTCCCCCCCTCTCTCCCTCTCCCCCTCCCTCTCTCCCTCCCTCTCCCCCTCCCCCTCTCCCTCCCCCTCTCTCTCTCTCTCTCTCCCCCTCCCTCCCTCTCCCTCTCCCCCCCTCTCTCCCTCTTCCCCTCCCCACACTCTCTCTCTCCCCCACTCTCTCTCTCCCCCTCCCCCTCCCCCTCATGGCGTATCATCCCCAATCAGTACCCCGTTCCTGCCTTCTACCCATATCCCATGACTCCGCTATCTTTAAGAGCCCTATCTAGCTCTCTCTTGAAAGCATCCAGAGAACCTGCCTCCGAGGCAGAGAATTCCTCAGACTCAACTCTCTGGGTGAAAAAGTGTTTCCTCGTCTCCGTTCTAAATGGCTTGCCCCCAATTCCTAAACTGTGGCCCCTGGTTCTGAACTCCTCCAATATCGGGAACATGTTTCCTGCCTCTAGCGTGTCCAAACACTTAATAATCTTATATGTTTCAATAAGATAACCTCTCATCCTTCTAAACTCCAGAGTGTACAAGCCCAGCCGCTCCATTCTCTCAGCATATGACAGTCCTGCCATCCCGGGAATTAACTTTGTAAATATGGGGCGAAGGCAGGAACGGGGTACTGATTGGGGATGATCAGCCATGATCACATTGAATGGCGGTGCTGGCTCGAAGGGCCAAATGGCCTACTCCTGTACCTATTGTCTATTGTCATAAGTCTGAAGAAGGGTCTCGACCCAAAACGTCACCCATTCCTTCTCCCCAGAGCTGTCCCCTGTCCTGCTGAGTTACTCCTGCCTTCTGTGTCTGTTTTCAAATACGGTGAGGTACAAGCACAATGAAAATCGTGCTTGCAGCAGCATCACCAGCACATAGGAGGCACAAAAAAACTGCCGGGGAAAGTTATAGAAGCCCATACAATTACGACTTTCAAAAGACATTTGGTCAGATTTATGTTTCAGAAGGAACTGCAGATGCTGGAAAAATCGAAGGTAGATAAAAATGCTAGAGAAACTCAGCGGGTGACGGAGCATCTATGGAGCAAAGGAATAGGTGACGATTCAGGTCGAGACCCTTCTTCAGACTGATTTATGGATAGGTTCAATTTAGAGGGATATCAACCAAATGCAGGCAAAAGGGAAATGCCCAGAATGCCAACTTGGATGGCATGGATAAGGTGGGCTGTAATGCCTGTTTTCGTGCTGTACAGCTTAATGATTCTAAAACATAAATTGTACAAGACAATGAAAAGATAAGGACAGAAGAAAAGCAAGTAATTGATCCGATTCCTTGAATCCTGCATCTATTTCATGACATGCCCATGATGGACTGGGCTGAGTCTGCCACTCTCCCAATCCTCAACAGCTCCTGTGTATTGCAATTGTCATACTTGGTTAAGATGCATCTGTAGCGTAAGGGTTAAACAGACAATTTCAGCTAAAATGTGGAATGGAGTTACCAGCTAAATTAGCCATACATTCCATAGCCCCTTGAAAACAAGATTCAGGCGTGTTATCTCCTAGAATTGACCTCGCACCTGTGTTCATGCTTGGGAGCATAGCCTTTCTCAGGCCATCCTATAGGGAAAGTGTAGCGGTGATGGGGAAGAGACGAACTTTATTTCGCCTTCCATCACAGTGAGGAATGTGTAGGAGTCACTGTGCTGGATATTCATGTTAAAATGTGTTTTGGATGATGTGTTGCTTTTATTTGTATGACTGACTTGGCAAATGAAATTTCTCGTATATGTTGCAAAACATACTTGGCAAATAAAGTACTATTCTGATTCTGATGAACAAAACGGAACGGCTATAGTTGGGTAGACCACCCGCTCCATCCGCCGCGAGTAGCGCAGAAACGTTGCAGGCGGTGGGGCTGGGGGTAAAGATTGGCTCGGGAAGGGGCAGTGGTGCGGTCTGCTCGGATAACAAATCCCATAACGGATGATGTTGGGCGCCCTTTGGGAGAGAGCCCCAGCCTTGGACCGTGCCGCAAACGGTGGCTGGTGATGGAGAACAGAAACATCCTACAGCGTGCTCGACTGTGCGAGTGTGTACGGGGATACGTGAGTGTGTAGAAACATCCTGCGGCATGCTCTGCTGTGTAGTCTGGGTTTGCAAGTGCGTATCGGGATGTTCGGGGATACGTGAGTGTATGTGCCTTCTTCAGTAATGTGATAAATTACTTAGCGAATCAAACTCTGTTGTCTGAATCCGGCAATTTATCGAACACAACATCTTGTCAGGATACTTTCTACTGTGCATCTGTAGCAGTTTGTTAGCGTATTCAGTGACATGGGGGTGGTGCCGATGGAATGGGTCATAAGGTCATTGGGCCATAGAATGTAGCTATCTCCGCCTTAAATATATCCATTGACTTGGCCTCCACAGCCTTCCTTGTCAAAGAATTCCACAGTTTCACCACCCTCTGACTAAAGACATTCCTCTTCATTTCCTTCCTAAAGGCATGTCCTTTAATTCTGAGGTTGTGACCTCTGGTCCTAGACTCTCCCATTAGTGAAAACATCCTCTCCACATCCACTCTATCCAAGCCTTTCACTATTCTATATGTTTCCAAGAGGTCCCCCTTCATTCTTCTAAACTCCAGTGAGTACGGGCCCCAGTGCGGACAAACCCACTCATTCCTGGGATCGTTCTTGTGAACCTCCTCTGGACTCTATCCAGAACCAGTACATCCTTCCTCGGGTATGGTGCCCAAAATTGCACACAATTTTACAGATGCGGCCTTACCAGCGCCTCCGAGCCTCAGCATTACATCCCTGTTTTTGTATACAAGCTCCCTTGAAATAAATGCTAGCATTGAGTTTGCTTTCTTTACTTCCGATTCGACTTGCAGATTAACTTTTTGGGAATCCTGCACCAGCACTCCCAAGTCCCTTTGCACCTCCGATTTCTGGATTCTCTCCCCATTTAGAAAATAGTCTACGCCTTTATTCCTCTATCAATTGGGGAATTGGTGATGGTCCTGAAAGGTGGAGGGGCAGGGGAAATGGGTAATCATTGACGTGCTTGTGGGGATGTAACAGACAAGTTGTTGCTCAGATAGGAGTGGGTTTATAGGTGAACTATTATTCATATTAAGGCTGAATTATTTTAAGAAACGGGTAAGGATTTTCCAGAGGGAAATGGAAATATGCAGCTCTCCAGAAAGATTTGGGTGTTGTGACAATTAGATCTTTTAGTAATTATGCTAGAAAGTGAATTGATAATCGTGTCAAGGGATTATAGAGAAAACGGAGCAGGAAATTAAATGTCTAATTCAACAGCTTTTCCTGTAATTGTCCTGGTTTTGTTCCAAAGTAAAGGAACAGTGGTATTTGGAAAGGCCTCTTGAAGAAGTGATTGTTCTGCATTTCTGGGTAACCATGCCTCTTGACAGAATCAGAAGGCAGTGGCCAAGATTGGTTTATGTTTATTATTGCCACGTGTACTGAGGTACAGTGAAATGCTTTGTTTTACATGCTATCAATTCAGATAATAGTCGACATAAATACAATCAAGTCAAACTCGAGTACAATAGGTGGGTGGGGGGAGAGATACAGAGTACAGAATATAGTTCTCAGCATGTGTAGGAAAGATCTGCAGATGCTAGTTTAAATCAGTCTGAAGAAGGGTCTCGACCTGAATCGTCACCCATTCCTTCTCTCTAGAGATCTACCTGTCCCGCTGAGTTACTCCAGCATTTTGTGTCATAGTTGTCAGCATTGTCACGCATCAGTGGGACATTTTAGTTTGATCAGTGGTAAAGACTATAAATAACCAACCTGTTTAAAGTATTTTGTTACATCAATTTATAAATTGATTAAAAATGCAAGTTTGTACATGTATTGAAGTCAAATGTCCATGCAATGAGAGCATATTTGATTTAAATATATTACAAAGCCTTATTATTGAATTGAGAATGTGAGATGTCACCTAAGCAGAACAATCTGTAATATGAAAATAAATCATTTGTTCTTTTAAAACAAACTTAATAACTGCAGCTGCAGGGAGTACAGCATAGGTTTATCATAGACAATAGACAATAGGTAATAGGTGCAGGAGTAGGCCATTCGGCCCTTCGAGCTAGCACCACCATTCACTGTGATCATGGATGATCATCCATAATCAGTACTCCGTTTCTGCCTTCTCCCCATATCTCTTCACTGCTATCTTTAAGAGCTGCATCTAAGGAGGCAAGAATGAGTAGGCTAGGTCTTTCTCCTGGATTTTCTGTAATTTGCTATAAGGATCTCTTTGGCATTTTTCACTCCCCCATTTCATGTGTGACTGAGTGCGATTGCCCCAATGCAAATTACAGGCAGAGTGCATCTTCATGTCGATCTATGTGATGTCTGACTGAGCCTTGGGAAGATAATATTGACCATGCTGATTTAATGTAAAATGGAGACTACATGTTTCCCCGCCTAGACAGTAGAAGAACCCAGATCAGTGGTGAAAGGCCAATAGCTAATTCACTTCACCTGCATCTTTTGAAAATAACTGTTTCTCAACTTATCCAACCTGTCTTTTTTCCTGTGCTGTCTCTTTCCTGATGTGTCACTTCATCCTTAAGAGCATCGAGTCGTACAGCACAAGACCCGGCCCTTCAGCCCACAAAGGTACACAAAAGTGCTGGAGAAACTCAGCGGGTGCAGCAGCATCAATGGAGCGAAGGAAATAGGCAATGTTTCCGGCTGAAACCCTTCTTCAGACTGATGGGGGGTGGGGGGAGGCGGGGAGAAGAAAGGAAAAAGGAGGAGGAGGAGCCTGAGGGCTGAGGGAGAGCTAGGAAGGGGGAGGAGACAGCAAGAGCTAACAGAATTGTGAGAATTCAATGTTCATGCCACCAGGATGCAGACTCCCGAAGCGGAATATGAGGTGCTGTTCCTCCAATTTCCAGTGTTGCTCACACTGGCCGTGGAGGAGGCCCAGGACAGAGAGGTCGGATACGGAATGGGAGGGGGAGTTGAAGTGCTGAAGCCACCTTCAGCCCACAATGTCTGTGCTGAACATGATGCCAAGACCCACTTTTATCTGCCTGCACATAATCCTATCACTCCATTACCAGCATATACACGTGCCTATCCTAAAGTCTCTTAAATGCCACTATCTTATCTTGGTCAACCATCACCCCTGGCAGTGCATTCCAGGTACTCGCCATCCTCTGTAAAAATAAAACTTGGCACCTTACACCATAAAGCTATGCTGTCTGATACTTGATTTTTGAATTCTGAGAAAAGGTCTGCCATTCTAACCTATCTATGCCCCTCATAATTTTATATACTTCTATTATGTCTCCCTGTAGCCTCTGGCATTTCAGAGAAAACAATCCAAGTCTGTCCAACCTCTCCCTGTAGCAGCTTCTTCTTGCGTATGGCGTGCACAGCCTAAAGTTGTAGGTCAACTTGTTCTATTTGATCTTTGTCCCTGCAGCTAATGCCCTCTAATCCGGTCATTATTCTGGTAAAATTCCTTCTATTTATTCCTTCTCTCCTGAGATGCAGCCTGTCCTGTTGAGTTACTCCAACATTTTGTGTCTGCCTGGTTTAAACCAACATCTGTCGTTCCTTCATTGTTCTGGTAAACCTCCTCTGCACCCTTTCCAAAGCATGCACATCCAGGCACGGAAATCGTTATCAAAACATGGGGGTTATCAAAACATGGGGGGGACACAAATTCTTGGCGGCTGCACACACACACGCGCGCACGCACACGTGAGGCTTCGGCAGTAGGCCCTGTGGACGGTAACATCGGAAGCTGACCTGGTTGGTGACTGACTCCGAACGCCAGCAACAGCACCTTTGTCCGCCCCGAATCGTGGGGCTTGAATCGGCCCGTTCACGGGGCCTTTCATCAGCCGGCCGGGACTTCAACATTGGGAGCCTCGATCGCCTCGATGCAGCAGTTTGATTTTAAGCCGCACCGGGCGCTGAAAGGTCCCGCGAACGGGCCGATTCAGCCCTTAGAAAGCGTCTTATAAAGTCTGGATTACAAAACATGGGGGGAGAATTGTCCCCCACCTCTCAAAGCATGGGGGGGGGGGGGAGCGTTCCCCCCCGTCCCACCCAGGATTTCTGCCCATGGCACATCCTTCCTATAATGGGGCGATCAGAACTGCACTCAATACTCCAAATGCAGCTTAATTTGAGTCCTATAAAGCTGCATCATGATATCCTGACTGAAAGCAAGCTTACTATAGACCTCTTTTACCACTATCTACTTGTGTTGCTTCTTTCTGAGAGTTATCGGCTTGGTCCCCAAGATCCATTTGTCACCTTTGCTTGCATTCTTGCCATCTTGAATTGTTCTGATCTACGTTCCCCAGTGAGTTTGTCTTGGCCCTGTCCATTCAAGAGCAACAATGAACGTAAAATAAAGTGCGTTCCGTGTGACCCACCTCAGCTGAAACAAATTGGAGGGTATTGTGGATGAGTGAAATTCCAATTGTAATAGGTTTTGGAAACTAATCTTGGGACAGCTTTTAAAGAATGAGTTGTATCAGTTTTATTACAGCAAAGGTTTGTATATTGGGGGAGTTGTTTAATTACAAATGTCCATTTCTCTTTGGGGTAACATTATTTTAAAGACTCATGACCTTTGTTACTCTATGGTATCAATCACATAATCTCATGAGACACGTAAAAATGCAGAAAAGAATAGGCCTATTTAACCGTCTGTAACCAGCTGAAGATGATTATGAAAGGTACACAAAATTGCTGGGGAAACTCAGCGGGTGCAGCAGCATCTATGGAGCGAAGGAAATTGATTATGAAATTGATGCACTTATTACAGGCTCATGCAGTCTTCTTGCATATGGGTGCACAGCCTAAATTTGTAGGTCAACTTGTTCTATTTGATTTTGTTTATGCACGTTGGATTGATTGCATTAATTAAAACAGGGTGACAATAGACAATAAGTGCAGGACTAGGCCATTTAATGTGATCATGGCTGATCATCCCCAATCAGTACCCCGTTCCTGCCTTCTCCCCATATTCCCTGACTCCGCTATCTTTAAGAGCCCTATCTAGCTCTCTTGAAAGTATCCAGAGAACCGGCCTCCATCGCCCTCTGAGGCAGAGAATTCCACAGACTCACAACTCTCTGTGTGGAAAAAGTGTTTCCTCGTCTCCGTTCTAAATGGCTTACCCCTTATTCTTAAACTGTGGCCCCTGGTTCTGGACTCTCCCAACATTGTGAACATGTTTCCTGCCTCTAGCATGTCCAAACCCTTAATAATCATATGTTTCAATAAGATGCCCTCTCATCCTTCTAAACTCCAGAGTAAGGCGGACAGGAAAGAATCCAGGGTGGACCACGTGAAGGTTGCAATCTCCCACCTCGGCTCATGCAGTGAGTGCTGATTTGTTGCAAGGGTTCACACTGAAGTGCGTTGCATTTCTGAACAAGTCTGATCTCTCTGAAAACTATAAACAGGTGATGTTGGCTGATTAGAAGCTTCTGATCTCAGAGAGTCTGTCCAAAATAATGAATCCATAAAATGTCCCAGTCACGTGCAGGGGGATGTATAACTACAGGTGGATGAGGTGCATTGAGGGGCGTGATTCTTACCAGCAACTCAACTCTGTAATAAAAAATAAATTAAAAAAAGGTTCAGTGAACCAGCTGGTGTTTTTCTATCCTGTCCGCCTTCCTCATATATTCTTGAAGTTCTAATAACTATCTCACCCAATGCAGGCAGCAATGTGCCTTAGTGTGGCAGCACCTGGTGGTAGGCCACGGGCAGAGTGAACCCTCGGCTCTGGAGGGAGGAGTTGGGTGTCTCGGTGTGGGAGGCGCAGGTCACGGGGTTGACCCATACGGGTATTTAAGGTCGGGCAACGCCCGTGCCCATTTGAGGAGTAGGGAGCTGTATCTACCGGTTAAAACATGTCTCGAGCACACAACTTGTGTCTGCTTAGTTTTTGACTGGACTCCTGCAAGCCCACGCTATATTAGAGTCATACAGCACGGAAACAGGCCCTTCGGCCCAACTTGCCAAGTCGACCAAGATTCTCCATCTACATTAATCCCACCTGCCTGCGTTTGCCCCCTATCCTTTTAAACCTTTCCTATCCATGTACCTGTCCAAATGCCTTTTAAATATTGTTATGTTTAAGGAAGAATCGAAGGTAGACAAAAATGCTGGAGAAACGCAGTGGGTGAGGCAACATGTATGGAGCGAAGGAATAAGCAATGCTTCGGGTCGAGACCCTTCTTCAGACTGGAATTAACCTTGTGAACGTTTCAGGTTGAGACCCAGCTTCTCTCCATAGATGCTGTCTCACCCGCTAAGTTTATCCAGCACTTTTGTCTACCTTTAAATATTGTTATGGTATCTGCCTCCTCGGACAGCTCATGTACCCATCACCCTCTGTGAAAAAGTTGCACTTTGGGTTCCTATTAAATCTTACCATGTTTCCTCTCTCATCTTAAACCTCACCTTAAACTCTCACCTTAAACCTATTCCCCAACTGTGCATTTACTCTATCTATTCCCCTCATGATCTGATACAGAGAAATAAACCATAAATCTCTAGGGTGTACCCTGTTAGCTGATGACTGTGGTGAGATGGTTTTATTGATGTTGTTAGCAAGAGTAAAATCATCTTCAGGCTTCCGCACAGCCTTTTCTACGGGAGAGCTTCACGTGCGTGATAAGTAACTGGGTTCATCGTCTAGTCAAGGATTTGGATTTCTGTGGAATCAAATTGCCAGCGTTTCCAGGAAGAGGGAGAGAAAAATCAACTCTCAGTGAAAGTCACCAGAACCGTAACCTTGCGGGAATGGAAAGAAGATTTAAAAGAGAAACATTTAAGCAAAAAGTAGATTTTGGAAGGAATGGTGGATTCCTGCGTGAGAAATAAGTGCTTCAAGAATGTGGAATGGAGATAATTAATTCTGATACCTTTTATTTGTTTTTTTTATGTGGAATCTCATCAGTCTGTACATGGGAATGCTGTTGCCTGATCATTCTTCAGCCTTTGAACTAAAGTTGATGAATGCGCAGATTGCCTTTTCTATTTTTTCTATTCGTTGTCTGCCTCCACCACTGATCTGAGTGCTATTGTGGTGATGATCAAAGCCAGCACGCCCGAGCAGTGAAGGGGAAAGTAAGAACTTGTCCAGTCACAGTACCCTATCACGCAAGAGGATTAATGGCATTACGATCAGTCCTTATGATTTCTTTAATGAGAAAATGGACTCTGGCAAAACACGATGCAAGATTTATCCGGGAGAGACAAGGAACTGCAGATGCTGGAATCTTGAGCAAAGCACAAAAAATGCTGGAGGACTCGGTGGATCAGGCAGCATACGTGGAGGAAATGGGACAGGCAACGTTTTAGGGCCAGAACCCTTCTCCAGTCTGGCGTCAGCAAGGTGTAAACTATTCATTTAACCTTAAAAACTTTACATCTTGAAATAGTGACAATATTAGCTGAGCTTGTTAAATCATTCAAATACTTGATACTCAGTGTTACTTTTTAAAGAAGGTTTCGTGTTGCCTGATATTTTGTGGGGTTGGAGAAGTCCTTTCTTTATTTCGGAGTCTTGAGCCAGTTTGGGTGAAGCACAATGTGAAAGCAGGTCCACTTGAGCAACTGGTGCGTTTGAAAGAGCATTGACTTTTAGCACAAAATGGGAGAGGTGATTGAAGCCAGAGGATACAAAGGAGATTTGATAGTCATAGAAAGTGGAAACAGGCCCGTTACCCAATTTGCCTGCACCGGCCAACATGTCCCAGCTACACTAGTCCCACTTGCCAACATTTGGTCCATATCCAGCCAAACCTGTCCAAGGTTTTAAGGCACAGGGAAAGTAGATCAAAATAAATTGTTAAAGGCTCCGGAATGAGGAGACACAGATATAAGGTAAAATTATAACACAAGTTAGTTAAGGCAGAAAACAGGTCAAACGTTTTTGCACGTGGGTTGTAAGGCTGTGAATGTAGAATATAAAAAATAACGATGAACTCATTGATATGTTTCTTGGTTGGATGGTTGAAAGAAAATAGAATAAGGTGCTACAGGAACAAAATGAGCGTGTGAGACCAAGGGAGGTTAAACATCAGTGTGGATTGTGGCTCCAATAGTCTGTAACCCCCATTGTCAGAGTGAGGCCAAACGCGAATTGGAGGAGCAGCACCTCATATTTCGCTTGGGCGGCTTACACCTCAGCAGTATGAATATTGAGTAGGAAAGAACTGCAGATGCTGGTTTAAATCAAAGGTAGACGCAAAATGCTGGAGTAACTCAGCGGGACAGGGAGCATCTCTGGAGAGAAGGAATGGGTGACGTTTCGGGTCGAGACCATTCTTCAGACTGAGACCCTTCTCTCCAGAGATGCTGTCTGACCCGCTGGGTTACTTCATCTTTTTGGGTCTTATCTTCAGCCTGTATGGGTCTGTTATCATTGACCATCAAGGCACATGATGGTTGCAATGACTCGTAGGAAGGGAACTTTGCAGGATTCATTTATGTCAACATTAAGGGGGATAGAAACATAGAATAGGTGCAGGAGTAGGCCATTCGGCCCTTCGAGCCTGCACCGCCATTCAATATGATCATGGCTGATCATCCAACTCAGTATCCTGTACCTGCCTTCTCTCCATACCCCCTGATCCCTTTAGCCACAAGGGCCACATCTAACTCCCTCTTAAATATAGCCAATGAACTGGCCTCAACTACCTTCTGTGGCAGAGAATTCCAGAGATTCACCACTCTCTGTGTGAATACTGTTCATTCCTGCAATTTCCCCCATGAAAGAATAGCTTGCTATAATTTGCAGCTTCAATTGTGGGAGTAGATTAATTGTTTAGCTCTATTATTGAGCTTCCATTAGCACTGGGAACTCAAAATGCCGTGTCGTCATTTGACAATGGAGGAATTTACAGGCAACACAGAACCATCTGGCTGCACATTGTTCAATATGCAATCGATGTCTGGGAATTTTAATCTAATGCTCATCAGTCAGTTAATTGAATACCATCTGACTCGTTACACTGTGGAAATCCAGAGTTGAAGAAACTTTAAAAATCCCTGGAAGAAAAACAATGTTTTTCAAATAAAAGCAGATCTGAAGAAGATTTTAATTTTGATCTATTTATATTTTCTTCCTCGTTGCGCATTGACTGACTCTGAGGCCGTTGTCTGCCTGGTCAAATATACTGTGGACAGTTCAGTGCAGTCAAGCCAAGTCACATTTATTTATATAGCATATTTAAAAAACAACTCTCGTTGGCCAAAGTGCTTTACATTTGTTATAAGAATAGTATAAACAAACAAACTACATACATATATACATATAGCCCTCGCGCAGAGGACGTCAAGAAAGGCTTGGGAGTACAGGTAAGTTTTTAGTCTAGACTTAAAGGTGTTGATGGAGAGGGCAGACCTGATGGGAAGAGGGATGCTGTTCCACAGTCTAGGAGCTGCAACCGCAAAGGTGCGGTTGCAGCTCATCTTTGCACTTCAGTCACAAGAACCATTGCCTTTTAAAGCCAATGTTATTCAAGATCATTGTCTGTGTGGTTACTGTGCATTGGCATAAATCCATCTATTGTCGCAGAAATTAAATTTATTTTTAAAACAAAAGGGTACTAAAGAATTAGTTTGCTGGTTCTTTAATTATTAATGCTTACCCCAGTTTGAAATTATTCCAGCGATTTTGTTTATATCTTCATCCATGAATTGGCTGTCTTTCAGTCAAGAATCAAGAGTGTTTTATTGTCCTATGTCCCAGATAGAACGATGACATTTTTACTTGCATCTGCACAACAGAATATGTAAATAAGGAATGGGTGATGTTTCGTGTCGAGACCCTTCTTCAGACTGACTTTACATATTTCTTGTTTACATATTTACATTGCCATTGCACTTTCAAGCACAGGGCAGGCTCAAGCCAAACAGCTCATTGCATTTTCACTTCATTTCCATTGCCATTGCAGTTTCAAGCACAGGGCAGGCCAAACAACTCATTTCATTTTCATTGGCTAACAAATCATTTATTCAAGTACATTGCATACTCAGTGTTCTGTAGTTTCCCAGCTCAGACAGAAAGTCGTGACCTCTCCCTCGCCATCTTGCAGACAGACTGAGCCACGCCCACACTTCCGGGTTTTATAGTCGTTGTCCCTCCCACCGGAAGGGGCGTGGCCTTCACGGCGGTGATTGACAGGAGAGAGAATCTCAAGATTTTTTTAACACTAATAAGTCTTATTTTTCATCGATGGGAAAAATCCTCAGGACCTGCGCAGCGGAGGAGGACTCTGAGTAAGATGGCTAAAAAATCACAGCCATATGTGGTAGCGTATTTTCTAAAATCAAAGCACAGTGCAAACAGGGTCAAGATGAGACTTTTAATTATATAGATATGTGTGTGTGTGTGTGTATATATATACATTATATTATTGTGTGTGTGTGTATATATATATATATATATTGTATATATATATATGTGTGTGTGTGTGTGTGTGTGATTTAGGAAGAACTGCAGATGCTGGTTTAAACTGAAGATAGACACTAAAAGCTGGAGTAACTCAGTGGGACAGACAGCATGTCTAAAGAGAAGGAATAGGTGATGTATCCGGTATGAAGAAAGGTCTCGACCCAATGCATCACCTATTCCTTTTCTACAGAGATGTTATCTGACCCGTTTTTATTTTTATAAATATCACACGTATACTCGCACATGTACACACAAAAAACAAACGAAACAATAACTGCAAAAAGACTGATGCCTACCAAAACTAATCTGTAGCAAATGACTGTCCAAATTGTGCGTGAATTTCATAGTAGTGGTAAGGTAACCATCAAGAGTGTTTTATTGTCATATGTCCCAGATAGAACAATGAAATTCTTGCTGCAGCACAACAGAATATGTAAACATAGTACATAATGGGCGGAAAAAAAAAAGTTCAGTGTTTATATATACACATATAAACATACTCAATTAACAAACAATTATAGTGCAATAATAATAATGGTCTATTGTAGTTCAGAGCTTATTTGTTGTCGTGTTTAATAGCCTGATGGCTGAAGGGAAGAAGCTGTTCCTGAACCTGGACGTTACAGTTTCCAGGCTCCTGTACCTTCGTCCCATTGGCAATGGCGAAATGGGTGTGTGGCCAGGATGGTGTGGATCGCTGAAGATGTTGGCTGCCTTTTTGAGGCAGTGACTTCGATAAATCCCTTCGATAGTGGGGAGGTCAGAGCTGGTGATGGACTGGGCAGCGATCACTACGTTTTGCAGTCTTTTTCGCTCCTGGACGTTCAAGTTGCCGAACCAGGCCATGATGCAACCAGTCAGTATGCTCTCTACTGTGCACCTGTAGAAGTTCAAGTGAATCCTCTTTGACATACCAAATCTCTGTAGCCTTCTTAGGAAGCTGATGTGCTTTCTTTATAATTGCATCAGTGTGCTGGGTCCAGGAAAGATCTTCGAAAATATGCACGGCCGTGAAAAAGATAAACTGCCTGTCAGAATATCTTAGACAGCAGTGTTTGGCAAGCTTCTTGAAATTACTGTGCACAACTATTATTCGATCAACTCCTATTGCCTTGCAGACTCACTTTATAATGAGTCATAATGTTTGTTAAGGAAGGAACTGCAGATGGTGGTTTAAACTGAAGATAAACACCAGATGCTAGAGCTAACTTCAAATAGCACTTGCTTTCCCTCCCTCTCCATCCCCTCCCCCTTCCCAGTTCTCCCATCAGTCTCACTGTTTCTGACTACATTCTATCTCTGTCCTGCCCACTCCCCTGACATCGGTCTGAAGAAGGGTCTCGACCCGAAGCATCACCCATTCCTTCTCTCCGGAGATGCTGCCTGTCCCGCTGAGTTACTCCAGCATTTTGAGTCTACCTTAAATGTTAGAGTAACTCAGCGGGACAGGCAGCATCTCTGAAGAGAAGGAGTGGGTAACGTTTCTGGTCGAGACTAAGATACATTAACCTAAACAGTGGGCACTGTGTTCTTTTTGCATTTTGATCCTTACCTCCTTTTAGTCAGAAGAAGGATCCTAACCCTACAAGTTGCCTATTCTCCACAGAGCTGACTGAAGTGCAGGCTGTAACATATCCAGATGAAAAATTAGGTGTTGTTCCTTGAGAACTGATGTCAGGGGAGGGGGCGGGATATAGATGGAATGTAGGCGGAGACAGTAAGACTAGTGGGAGAACTGGGAAGGGGATGGAGATAGAAAGCAAGGGCTATCTGAAGTTAGGGAAGTCAATGTTCATACCGCTGGGGTGTAAACTACCTAAGCGAAATATGAGGTGCTGTTCCTCCAATTTGTGCTGGGCCTCACTCTGACAATGGAGGAGGCCCAGGACAGAAAGGTCAGATTGGGAATGGGAGGGGATGTTAAAGTGCTGAGCCACCAGGAGATCAGGTTGGTTAAGACGGACTGAGCGGAGGTGTTCAGTGAAACGATCGCCGAGCCTGCGCTTGGTCTCGCCGATGTAGAGTAGTTGACACCTGGAACGGCGGATACAGTAGATGAGGCTGGAGGAGATGCAAGTGAACCTCTGCCTAATCATCTCAATGGTGTCAGATTAGGAAAAAGGGAAGTGCAACGAGACTTGGGTGTCCTTGTACACCAATCACTGAAATTAAACATGCAGATATGGCAGGCAGTGAAGAAAGCTAATGGCATAACGAGAGGATTTGAGTATAGGATTAAAGAGGTCCTTCTGCAGTTGTACAGAGTCCTGGTGAGACCACATCTGGAGTATTGTGTGCAGTTTTGGTCTCCTAATTTGAGGGAAGACATCCTTGCTATTGAGGAAGTGCAGCGTAGGTTCACGAGGTTAATCCCCGGGATGGCTGGACTGTCATATGAGGAAAGATTGGAAAAGACTGGGCTTGTATTCACTGGAATTGAGAAGGATGAGAGGGTATATTATAGAAGCATATAAAATTATAAAAGGACTGGACAAGCTGGATGCAGGAAAAATGTTCCCAATGTTGGGGTAGTCCAGAACCAGGGGCCACAGTCTATTTAAAAACTGAGATGAGAAAAAAAAAATTCAGCCAGAGAGTTGTGAATTTGTGGAATTCTCTGCCACAGAAAGCAGTGGAGGCCATTCACTGGATGAATTTTAAAGAGTTAGATAGAGCTATGGGGGCTAGTGGAATAAGGGGTATAGGGAGAAGGCAGGCAGGGGTTACTGATTGTGGATGATTAGCCATGATCACAGAAGGCTGGCTTGAAGGGCTGAATGGCCTACTCCTGCAACTATTTTCTATATTTCTATGTTTTCTCCCTCCTTTCTTAAAATGTGGAGTTACATTGGCTACCCTCCAGTCCACAAGAATTGATCCAGAGTCGAGAGAACATTGGAAAATGATCACCAATGCATCCACGATTACTACGGCCACCTCCTTGAGTTTTCTGGGATGCAGACCATTAGGCCCTGGATTTATCTGCCTTCAGTCCCTACAGTTTACCTAACACCATTTCCTGACTAATGTGAATTCCCTTCAGTTCCTCCCTCCCACTAGATCCTCAGTCGCCTAGTATTTCTGGGAGATTGTTTGTGTCTTCCTCAATCAACCAAAGTACTTGTTTAACTCTTTCTGCAATTTCTTTGTTGTCCATTATAAATTCACCTGTCTCTGATTGTTAGAGACCTACATTTGTCTTCACTAATCTTTTCTTTTTTACATATCTAAAGAAACTTTTAGAGTCAGTTTTTATATGAGTTCAAGGAGGTTAAAGAGAGGTGGAGGGGTGACGCTGAAAAAGCTACTTTTATAACAACTAACCAGGTTCGCTTCTTAATAAACAGACACCACACAAACTGTTTGGTAGACCAGTTCAAAACTTTACTTATTATCGGCCGATGGAAGGGAGCGAGAATTCCAGCTAAGTGACCTATGTAGACACTCGACTGTCCTCCGACCACTTCTCTGAACAACAGAACTACATTGCATTAAATAGGGTTTTTTTTGTCCTCTTAGCACATTCCACAGACATTAGTCATGGTCAGAGGTAGAGATAAAAGGTTTCCACAGAATGCATCACATCAAAGGCATTTTGTTTACATGGTACAAGATATACTAAAAACATTGGCCATTTGGTTTAGGTCATTTTATCTTCAAAGAGATCACCCTAGCTCTTTCGCTGCTTCCTCTCTGTCACTTGGTCCCTCATAAACATAGGACACTTGGTTTACGGCATCTTATCTCAAAGAGATCTCTCTAGCTTCTCCTCTCTGCTTATCACTTGGGAGACAATGTTATAGGATTTATTATCTCACACACCCGCAACCTGAGACAAGCCTAATTTGAGACTAAATATAAGCTGTAAGCTAGCCCAGAAGCCAATTTAATATCTTCTTATATTTTTAACTAAAATTCGGCTTCATCAACGGCATGAAAACAAATTGGAACTAAAGTGTTTCTTGTTCAAGAGGCAGTGTATGTCAGCAAGTACAAAGAATGATGAATGACTAGGATGATGTGTTAACTGTATAAACATGTAGAAACGAGGAACTGCAGATGCTGGTTTGCAAAAAAAAAAGACAGTGCTGGTGTAACTCAGCGGGTCAACAGTGGTGGGCCTTGTTCAGGACGACAATGAACTGGTTTACAGGGAGGAGGTGAAACAACTGGTGGACTGGTGCAACACGAACAATCTGATCCTGAATGTTGACAAAACAAAGGAGGTCATCGTTGACTTCAGGAGAAACCGACACAGTCACACACCACTACACATTAATAACATCGATGTGGAGTTGGTCAGTAGCACTAAGTTCCTGGGGGTGCAGATCATGAACAGTCTGTCCTGGTCACAAAACATCGCATCACTAGTTAAGAGAGCACAGCAGCATTTGCACTTTCTGCGCCGGATGAGAAGAGCTCGCCTTCCCTCATCCCGTCCTCACCACTTTTTACAGGGGCACCATAGAGAGCATTTTGACCAGCTGCATCTCTGTCTGGTTTGGGGACTGCAAAGCCTCCGACTGGAAATCTGTGCAGAGAGTGGTGAGGACGGCTGAAAAAATCATCGGGACTTCATTTCCTTCAATCCGGGGCATTGTGTGCAAACGTTGCTTGTCCAAGGCCAACAGCATTATAAACGATCCCACACATCTCCATCATGGACTGTTCACTCTGCTGCCCTCGGGTAAAAGGTATCGCAGTATAAGGAGCAGAACGGCCAGGTTTTGCAACAGCTTCTTCCCCCGAGCCATCAGACTCTTGAATTCCATATAATGTGCCGCCACTATTATCTATTTTATCTTTTTATCTATTTTATCTTTTATCTATTTTATCCTTTTGTTATTTTATGGCGCACGGTGAGCCAGATGCAACTAAATTTCATTCAGATTTGCATTTGTTGGTGTATTTTTGAATGACAAAGTGTTTGATTGATTGATTGATTGATTGGGTCATGCAGCATCCGCAGGGAACCAGTGTAGGTGATGTTTTTGGCTGGGACCCTTCACATAAAGCTGCATTGTTTCAGTTGCAAGACCTTCACAAAATCTGGGCTTTTTAGAAATGAAGATGACTCTACCCCACATATTAATGAAATTCCCAGATCATTATTACACCAATGTGTAAAAAAAATAATCGATGAATATTCTGCTATTTCCAGTATAAAAGCCTAGATTATGTTATTGGAATTCTTTCACAACGTAATTAATCTTTGATGTAATTATTTCCCATTGCACCACCATCCGTACTTACTCCCATAATAGCTTCATGAGCCTTTTGAACCTCATCGTGTCCCAACGGCCTCGCAGTCTGCTGCCATGGCCGTGATTTTCAAATGCAATATGCCAACCCGGTCAGCATGGACAAGGTGGGCCGAAGGGCTTCCTTCCGTGCTGTAAAGCTGTATTACTCTGTGCGTGTGTCGATCAAGTCTCTGGACATTTGCACCTTGATGTTACTTGATCAGTACGGATGCTGGTATAATGGGAAATAACTGTCTCAAAGATTAATTACATAGTGGTAGTCTTCCAATAACATAATCTAGGCTTTTATACTTGAAATAGCAAAATATTCATTGATTTTAATTTACACATTGGTATGGAATAGTGATCTGGGTTGTTCATTAATATGTGGGGTGGAGTCATCTAAATTACTGCAAAGCTCAGAGAGTGTGGACTTGTAACTGAATCAAAGCAGGTTTATGCGAAGTGTCCCAGCTCAAAATGTCACCTATCCAGCTTCTCCAGAGATGCTGCATGACTTGCTGAGTTACTCCAGCACTTTGTGTTTTTTTCATAAACCAGCATCTGCACTTCCTCTTTCTGACAGTCTCCAACTAATGGTAGCCGATTTCATGCTTTTAAATGTCTGAAGAAGGGTCTCGACCCGAAACGTTGCCCATTCCTTCTCTCCAGAGATGCTGCCTGTCCCGCTGAGTTACAGCATTTTGTGTCTAGCTTTCATGCTTTTAAATGTTTGTTATAATCAGTAATATTGAAGAACAATTGAATTTGAATAAATAATATTAACATTATTGTTAGCTTAAAACCTAATACTGTTATTAAATAACCTGTAGAATAAAAAAAAAAAGTTTAGTTTACCACTTTTAATGAAGATTGGTGATCCCTTTCAAAGATTAGCCATGTTTTTGCGCTGGGGAGCCTAACACAAAATACTTGCAACACTCAGTTTGCGAAATTCATGAAGTCGTGTAATAAGAGCAGAATTAGGCCATTCGGCCCATCAAATCTACTCTGCCATTCAATCATGGCTATCTATCTCTCCCTCCTGACCCCATTCTCCTGCCTTCTCATAGCTCTGACACCCGTACTGATCAAGAATCTATCTCTGCCTTTAAAATATCCACTGACTTGGCCTCCACAGCCGTCTGTGGCAAAGAATTCCACAGAGTCACCACCCACTGACTAAATAAATTTCTTCTCATCTTCCTAAAAATACGTCTTTTAATTCTGAGGCTATGGCCTCTAGTTCTAAACTCTCCCACTAGTGGAAACAAAGTTATGGAAACCCAGATGCTACACAATATAACAGCCTAGATCTTGCAGTTGTAACAACAGAGAAAATATTGGCTATTGTCGTCATTGCGAGAAATGAAATGGAGAGCAGCTTTGACATTTTGACTTGTGTTTTACCGTATTTATGTCCCTCTTGAGTCTATAAACCTGTATAAGATAACCCTCTCTGCCTCCCTCGCTCCAGAGAAAATAGCCCCAGTTGTTCCAGTCATAGTCACAAAGTGATACAGCGTGGAAACAGGCCCAACTTGCCCACACCGGCCAACGTGTCCCAGCTACACTCCTACCTGCCTGCGTTTGGCCCAAGTCCCTCTAAACCTGTCCTACCCAGTGAGTCCCTCCAATGAATCAAGCTCTCCTATCCCGGCAACATTCTCTTGAATCTTTTATGTTCCTTCTCTAGCCAAATCACAGTTTCCCTCATGTTCCCAACTGTAGCTGCACACTATATTCCAGTGCGGTTTCACCAACGTCTTGTACACCAGTAACATGACATCCCAACTGCTGTACACGGTGCCCCATTGGTGAAGGCAGGCATTCAATTCAATTCAATTCAATTCAATTCAATTTATTGTCATTTGGACCCCTTGAGGACCAAACGAAATGCCGTTTCTGCAGCCATACATTACAAACAAATAGACCCAAGACACAACATATTTTACATAAACATCCATCACATTGCTGTGATGGAAGGCCAAAAAAACTTTTCTCTCCACTGCACTCCCCCCCCCGATGTCAGAGTCAAAGTCAAAGCCCCCGGCGGGCGATGGCGAATTGTCCCGTGGCCATTTAAGCCACGCCGGGTGATGCAAGGTCGCGCACCGGGTCTTGGTGTTAGAGCCCCCGGCGTGCGCTCGCAGAGACCCGCCGCCATTCCAAGCCGCGCGGGGCGATGATGTAGGCCCCGCTCCAGGAGCTCTTCAACCCCGCAACTCGGGCGGGAGAAGTCGCCGTTGCGGGAGCCCTGAAAAGCGGTCTCCCTCCAGGTACCCGCGGGCTCCCGGTGCCGTCCGCCAAACCCGCAGTTGCAGCCACCGAATCTCCGGGGGTCGGGTCGCAGCAGCGTCCACCACAGCTCCACCCGCTCTGGACTCGGCCAGCTCCGCGACGGTGAGGTGAGTAGTCGGCACTGGAGTCCCCGGTCTTCCTGTTGGAGGCCGCTCCTCGTTGCAGCCCCAACGACAACGGAGACCCGACAAAGAAAAGGTCGGGTCTCCCGTGCAGGGAGAGATTTAAAAGTTACCACCAACCCCCCCACACCACCCCCACCCCCCCACACACATACCCCAACAAAAATAACAAAAACTACATAAAAAACATAGACATAAAATAATAAAAACGCAGACGGACTGCAGAGGCCGCTGCAGACGAGAGTCGCGCCCTTCGCATCTTTACCACTTTTGGAAAACTATGTAATTGTGCCGCTCGCTCTTCCCGTTGAACAGCATTCTCCAGAACTCTGCCATTTATAATTTATATCAACAATCATTGTCATCAACAATTTATGTAACGCTGTGTGAGGCAGGGCGGACAGCTGGCAGCATGGTGGTGTGTGTAACAAGAAGGCAACGAATCAGTTTACAAATTCTAGCCTGAAATGATTGCCCCTTCCCCAGGCGAGTTCTCCATCACCGACAAACTCAACAAGCAAAACTCAACAAACCTGGTGATCTTTTAGCTGTATCCATGTAGCATAGACAATAGGAAAATTGTGTACTACCATTTCACACCAGTTCTTAAAGAATGATCATCTTTGGGTTGAACCAACGAGGATCTAATTCAAAGAACTGATGCGCTACAATGCTGAGGTTATATTTTGCACTCTGTATCTTCAGGGTCTGTCCCACTTGGCGATTTTTTTTTTGGCGACTGCCGGCGTCAGATCAGTGTCACCATTTTGAACATTTCTCGACCCGAAACGTCACCTATTCCTTCGCTCCATAGATGATGCCTCACATGCTGAGTTTCTCCAGCATTTTTGTGTCTACCGAAGAAACAGTGGGGAAACGTTTTGCTGCTGTCGGGCAAATCTGACCATTCATGAGGACGTAACAAGGAAGATTGGAAGATCAGGATCTCATCCTTGGCCTATGAGGTCCTTTCAAGCATCTGTTAAGAAGCATCTGGGAAGAAGCTATTCTTTCATCTAGTGGATTACGTGCTTTCAAGCTTTGTATGATAGGAGAGGATGCTTTCCGGAGGCGTCTTGGCGTAGAGGAGTCTATTGAGGGGATGTGTTGTTGCCAGCGATAGATGCTGCCCAACCTTTCCTTGTGGCCGGTCATAATGCGCAAGCCTTGTCTTAATAAGGCAACAGTTAACAGCAACTCAACAGACACTGACCTGACACCGACCACGGACAAGCACGAACTTGCTTAATCACCAAAGCATAATAAAGCAATAAAAACGACAACAATCTTAGCTTTTATCAAAGGAACAATAAATACAACTATTTCATAGTTTGAAAGCAATATTTTCTTACCTAGAAGAATCAAAGCTGGAAAAAACAGAAGGAATGAAGGTTCACTGCTCCACTGCTGTTTATGCATAGTGACCTTTGACCTGGGCGTGTGCAATCGGAATACCGAACTCGCTTATCGAAAGGTGTCTGTGGTTAGTAAGGAACTCAAGCTTGGTCTGGAATTGTCCCTGAACAACCCCGCTGGCTTTGCCATCTTGATAAATAAATGCAAACTATCAACATCCTGTGAAATCGCTGACATACTATAAACAGGGACCAACTAATCGCTTTTCTTCACTGCCCAGCCAAATAGATCTGGAAGTGTTTAGTTTTTTAGATAGACACACAAAGCTGGAGTAACTCAGCGGGACGGGCAGCATCTCTGAAGAAGGGTCTCAACTCGAAAGATCACCCATTCCTTCTCTCCAGAGATGCTGCCTGTCCCGCTGAGTTACTCCAGCTTTTTGTGTCTGTCTTCGGTTTAAACCAGCATCTGCAGTTCCTTCTTACACATGATTAGTGGTTTAGTTTAGATATACAGTGTGGAAACAGGCCCTTCAACCCACCGAGTTTGTGCCGACCAGCGATCCCGGTACACTAGCACTATCCTACACCCACTGGAGACAATTAACAATAGCCAATTAACCTCCAAAACTGTAAGTTTTTGGAGTGTCGGAGGAAACAATTCTTGCTATTGAGGGAGTGCAGCGTAGGCTTACAAGGTTAATTCCCGGGAAAGCGGGACTGTCATATGCTGAGAGAATGGAGCGGCTGGGCTTGTACACTCTGGAGTTTAGAAGAATAGGAGGGGATCTCATTGAAACATATAAGATTGTTAAGGGCTTGGACATACTAGAGGCAGGAAACGTGTTCCCGATGTTGGGGGAGTCCAGAACCAGGGGCCACAGTTTAAGAATAAGGGGTAAGCCATTTAGAACGGAGATGAGGAAACACTTTTTCTCACAGAGAGTGGTGAGTCTGTGGAATTCTCTGCCTCAGAGGGCGGTGGAGGCAGGTTCTCTGGATGCTTTCAAGAGAGAGCTAGATAGGGCTCTTAAAAATAGCGGAGTCAGGGGATATGGGGAGTAGGCAGGAACGGGGTACTGATTGGGGATGATCAGCCATGATCACATGGAATGGCAGTGTTGGCTCGAAGGGCCAAATGGCCTACTCCTGCACTTATTGTCTATTGTTTATTGAAACCGGAGAAAACCCAAGCAGTTACAGGGGGAACGCACAAACTCCGTACAGACAGCACCCATGGTCAGGATCGAACCCGGGTCTCTGGCGCTGTAGGGCATCAACTTTGCCACTGTACCGCCCATTGTAAACTGGTCCCAGGAGTAGACTTGAGGTTAAGATGGGCCTCCCATTACTGGGGAAGGAATTTACAGCTTTGTTCTCTTGTTTGCTCAGCTGCACTATTCTTGTGTGACATTTATAATCTAGCATGTTGAGGTGGCATGTTTTATTAAAGTGAACATTTATAAAGGCCGCTCTGATCTCTGGCTACCTAAAGCATGGACTGATCTTCTGGAGCCAATGTAGGTGTTTCTCTGCTCATGTAATTCCTGAGCGCTTCTGTCTGTGCCTTTGGTAGCAGCGGGCAGAGTGAATTTATGCTATTATCAGCTAAAGTATATTTCTTGGAAGCACATTACCTGGCACTGTGCATTGAGGTGTGCTCATACCGTCTAATTTTCATCGGCTTTCATTTCTGTGTACGAATTTAGTTGTACATGTACAGGCCAATATTTTGCAGAAGTATTTTATGTGTTGGCTCTGTGCCATTTCCTGATCTGGGTGCGTTTGCTTCCTCTCTAGTTTCTGTCCAGCTGGCTTTGCCCATACATTTGTTGAAGGGCATTAGCGGATTTATAATACTTGAACCAAATTAAACCTCTGAGTATCTTTGTACACAAGACTATAATAAGCAAAACTAAGTGGGGAGAAAGGAGCAGGGGAGCGAAGTGTAACTGAGGGGACCTCCAGGACAGCAAGGGCTGCCGGTAGAGTTGCCGCCTTACAGTGCTTGCAGCGCCAGAGACGTGGGTTCGATCCCGACTACGGGTGCTGTCTGGACGGAGTGTGTACGTTCTCCCCGTGACCGCGTGGGTTTTCTCCCACATCTTCGGTTTCCTCCCACTCTCCAAAGACGTACAGGTTTGTAGGTTAATTGGCTTGGGTTTGCATACTCGGTATAAGTGTAAATAGTGTTAATGTGTGGCCAGCGCAAACTCGGTGGGCCGAAGGGCCTGTTTCCGCGCTGAATCTGTAAACTAAACTTTAAAAAAAACTGAACTAGACGGGCTGAATGGCCTCCTGTACCTCTATACAAAGCATCCTCGCAGCTTGGGTTGAGAACAACACTGCCCAAGATTGCAGCCCAGTCCATCACATAGACCAGATTCCCCACCATCAACTCCATTTTCACTTCACACTGCCTCGGTAAGGCAGCCAACGTAATCAAAGATTGTCCTACCCTGGTTAATAATATAGAATAGTGGTGCCCATAAATTCTTATGTGATAGGAGCAGAATTATGGCATTCGGCCCATCATGTCTACTCCGCCATTCAATCATGGCCGATCTATCTTTCCCTCGTAACCTCATTCTCCTGCCTTCTCCCCATAACCCCTGTTGCCCGTACTAATCAAACCCTAATTTAACCCTAACCCTACTAATCTAACCTAACCCTAATGCTCAGACAAAGCAACTACTCCCCCTTCAATCGTAGGGTAAACTGATTCCCTCCCCCAACCATTGCACATCCCCAATCCTCAACTTTCCATTTGTCACTTTAATTTCATGCATCTTGTTGTGTTTTATGACTGTTGGCAAACCAATTTCCCTCCTGGGGTAAATAACGTTCTATCGTGTTGAAGGTAGACAAAAATAATGGAGAAACTCAGCGGGTGAGGCAGCATACATGGAGCGAAGGAATAGGTGACGTTTTTGGGTCTGAAGAAGGCTCGGACCCGAGACGTCACCTATTCCTTCGCTCCATAGATGCTGCCTCACCCACTGAGTTTCTCCAGCATTTTTGTCTACCTTCGATTTTTTTCAGCATCTGCAATTCCTTCTTAAACATTCTATCGTATCGTATCGTTTATCGATTGCTGTAAAATGGGCAGAGGAAGGGATTTTTGCTACAGTATGTTCCATTGCTTGTATCTATTATTTCACTGTTCACAGAATCCCAAGACTAAAGCTGAGATTGAGAAGCTCCATCACGATGGGAAGAAGAAGGAACTGCGTGATCGTCTGTGTTACAGAATGACGTTTGGCACGGCGGGGCTGCGATCCTCCATGGGTGCAGGCTTCTCCTGCATTAACGACTTGACCATCATACAGTCCACTCAGGTAACCCGTCCAAACACTTGACCGGTTTTGTTTTGTAAGTCCGTGCAATGCTAGGGAGAGTATGAACAATTGGTTACAGACACAAAAGACTGGAGTCTTCTCTTCTTCTTGCGAATGAAACATAAACCAAAGGAATAATTGGTCCCCTAATCTGAGGAAGGACATTCTTGCTATTGAGGGAGTGCAGCGTAGGTTTACATGGTTAATTCCCGGGATGACGGGACTGTCATATGCGGAGAAAATGGAGCAGCTGGGCTTGTACACTCTGGAGTTTAGAAGGATGAGAGGGGATCTCATTGAAACATATAAGATTGTTAAGGGCTTTGTCACGCTAGAGATAGGAAACATGTTCTCGATGTTGGGGGAGTCCAGAACCAAGGGCCACAGTTTAAAAATAAGGAGTAAGCCATTTAGAATGGAGACGAGGAAACACTTTTTCTCACAGAGAGTGGTGAGTCTGTGGAATTCTCTGCCTCAGAGGGCGGTGGAGGCAGGTTCTCTGGATGCTTTCAAGAGAGAGCTAGATAGGGCTCTTAAAAATAGCGGAGTCAGGATATGGAGAGAAGGCAGGAACGGGGTACTGATTGGGGATGATCAATCGTGAAGGGCCAAATGGCCTACTCCTGCACCTATTGTCTATTGAATAGTCAGATCTCAAGCCGGGTGTTGCGCAGCCAGGTTGTTGTCTCTGCGTCAATGTCTGCCAGGCCCTGAGCTCCATTTGGTGGGTGATAGAGCGGGCACCGAGAGATGACATGCTTGACTGTCTGTTGTTCTGAAAGACTGGAGTAATTCAGTTGTTCTGAAAGAATGAAAGACTGGAGTAACTCAGCGGGTCAGGCGGCATCTCTGGAGAGAAGGAATGGGTGACGTTTCGGGTTGAGACCCTTTTCAGACTGAGGTCAGGGGAGAGGGAAACGAGAGGTTTAGAATGTACATTGAACAAATGAATGAAACGTATGCAAAAAGCAATGATGATCAAACAAAGGTGGAGCCCACAATGATCCGTTGTTGGCTGTGGGGAAGGTGATAACGTGTTATACAGAAAGTGAAACTCAACAGGACGATGCTGAAACTAGTATGGTGACTAGGGTGAGGTGTGGCTGGAGAGAGAGGGAATGAAAGGGTTACTTGAGATAGTGAAATCACCATTCAAACTGCTGGGTTGTAAGCTGCCCAAGTGAAATAGGAGTGGCTGTTCCTCTAATTTGCATTTGGCATTGTTCCATGCAACTTCTATATCTCTCGTTTCCCTCTCCAATGACTCGGTCTGAAGAAGGGTCTCGACCCGAAAACATCACGCATTCCGTCTCTCCGGAGAAGATGCTGCCTGACCCGCTGAGTTACTCCAGCTTTTTGTGTCTATCTTCGGTGTAAACTTCCTTCATTGCTTTCTACACATGAACAATTGGTTAACTCTTTGACCAGTGGGTGGGAACAATGTCGGAGATGTGCATAATCCTGTTCTCGCCTTACACTGATGTGTACCCACTACTCGATCTGTAAGATGCCAGCATTACCATTTCCACCTGTCACCTCCCGAGTCACTTGCACCAACTAAACTTCAAACTATAAACTGTCTTGGTTGCACTAGTCTTTCAAGTCAAGAGTCAAGAGAGTTTATTGTCATGTGTCCCAGATAGGACAATTAAATTCTTACTTGCTGCAGCACAACAGAGTATTGTAAGCATAAATAAAGAACAGTTCAGCGTGTCTATATATCATAGACCATATATATATATATATATATATATATATATATATATATATATATATATATATATATATATATATATATATATATATACATATAAATAAACAGATCAAGTCCAATAGGCTGTTATAGTTCAGAGTTTGTTCGATGTCGTGTTTAATATCCTGATGGCTGTGGGGAAGCAGCTATTCCTGAACCTGGATGTTCCAGATTTCAAGCTCCTGTACCTTCTATCTGATGGCAGCGGAGAGATGAGTGTGTGGCCAGAATGGTGTGGGTCCTTGACGATGTTGGCAGCCTTTTTGAGGCAGCGACTGCAATGGTGGGGAGATCACAGCCGATGATAGACTGGGCAGTGGTCACAACGTTCTGCATTCATTTCCACTCCTGGACACTCAAGTTGCCGAACCAAGCCATGATGCAACCAGTCAGTATGCTCTCTACTGTGCACCCGTAGAAAGTTCACCTCTTTCAGCTTTTAGTTTAGTTTAGAGATACAGCACGGAAACAGGCCCTTCAGCCCACCCGTTCCGCACCGACCAGTGAACCCCGCTCACCGACTCCATCCTACACACACTAGGGACAATTTACACTTATATCAAGCCAATTAATCTACAATCTGTACGTCTTTGGAGTGTGGGAAGAAACATAGAAAATAGGTGCAGGAGGAGGCCATTCGGCCCTTCGAGCCAGCACCGCCATTCATTGTGATCATGGCTGATCATCCACAATCAGTAACCCGTGCCTGCCTTCTCCCCATATTCCTTGATTCCGCTAGCCCCTCGAGCTCTAACTAACTCTCTTTTAAATTCATCCAGTGAATTGGCTTCCACTGCCTTCTGTGGCAGAGAATTCCACAAATTCACAACTCTATGGGTGAAAATGTTTTTTCTCATCTCAGTTTTAAATGGCCTCCCCTTTATTTTTAGACTGTGGCCCCTATTTCTGGACTCCCCCAACATTGGGAACATTTTTCCTGCGTCTAGCTTGTCCAGTACTTTTATAGTTTTATATGTTTCTATAAGATCCCTTCTCATCCATCTAAATTCCAGTGAATACAAGCTCAGTCTTTCCAATCTTTCATCATATGTCCCGCCATCCCGGGGATTAATCTTGTGAACCTACGCTGCACTGCTTCAATCACAAGAATGTCCTCCCTCAAATTAGGAGACCAAAACTGCACACAATACTCCAGATGTGGTCTCACCAGGGCCCTGCACAACTGCAGAAAGACCTCTTTACTCCTATACTCAAATCCTCTCGTTATGAAGGCCACCATTAGCTTTCTTCACTGAATGCTGAACCTGCATATTTACTTTCAGTGACTGGTGTACAAGGACACCCAGGTCTCGTTGCACTTTCCTTTATCATAATCTGGAAAGAGCTCGTAGAAAACCCACGCAGGGATAACTTGCAAACTCCGTACAGACAGCACTCGTAGTCAGGATCAAACACGGGTCTCCGGCGCTGCAAGCGCTGTAAGGCAGCAACTCTACCGCTGCACCACCGTGCCATCCTGTTTTGTTTTGCACTAGTATTTTTATTGCACTATTTATTGTTTTATTATTATCTATGGGGCACTGTGTTTACAGACCTGTTATGCTATTGCAAGTAAGAATGTCATTGTTCCATTTGGGTACATATGAAAACTAAACACTTTTGACTCTTAACTAAGGTGAGAAGGGTAGGTTTTAATAGGAACCTGAGGGGCAATTTTTTCTCACAGAATGTAGTGGGTATATGGAACGAGCTGCCAGAGTAGGTTGTTGAGGCAGGTACTATAACAACATTTAAAAGATATTTGGACAGGTACATGGATAGGAAAGGTTTGGAGGGATATGGGCCAAACACGGGCAGGTGGGACAAGTATAGATGGAACATCATGGTCGGCATGAGCAAGATGGGCCGAAGGGCCTGCTTCTGTGCTGTATGACACTCTATGACGCCCTTGACCTCTGCTGTTTCAAGAGGCACGTACTCGGTTGAATGACAGAGCAAAGACCATACAGTGCCGGTGTATATTTATTTGTCCAAATCTTGCATACTATTTTAAAATTGTTTCTAATTAAATTGTGGATTTGCTTAATTAAGGTCTCAAGGTCAGTTTATTGTTTCTCCTGATTAATTATTTATATGCCTTCAGTTACAGAAACACAATGAGCCCTTCATGATGGAAAAGTCAGAGAGCCATACAGTGAGGAAACAGGTCATTCTGCCCATTAGGTTCATGCCGGCACGTAACCACATTAATCCCATCTTCCTGCACTTAGCACTTAGCCTTCAATTCTGAGGCGATTCCAGTACTCATCTAGACACATCCTAAAATAGACACAAAATGCTAGTGTAACTCAGCGGGATAGGTAGCATCTCAGGAGACGATAGGTGCAGGAGTAGGCCATTCGGCCCTTCGAGCCATCACCGCCATTCAATGTGATCATCCATAATCAGTACCCCGTTCTTGCCTTCTCCCCATATCCCCCTGACCCCGCTATCTTGAAGAGCCCTATCTAGCTCTCTCTTGAAAGTATCCAGAGAACCGGTCTCCACCGCCCTCTGAGGCAGAGAATTCCACAAACTCACAACTCTCTGTGAGAAAAAGTGTTTCCTCGTCTCCGTTCTAAATGTCTTACCCCTTATTCTTAAACTGTGGCCCCTGGTTCTGAACATATTTCCTGCCTCTAGCGTGTCCAAACCCTTAATAATCTTATGTTTCAATAAGAGAAGGAATGGATGATGTTTCGGGTCGAGACCCTTCTTCCGACCTGAAACGTCTCACATTCCTTCTCTCCAGAGATGCTGCCTGTCCCACTGAGTTACTCCAGCATTTGGACAGCATCCTCAATCAGTACCCCGTTCCTGCTTTCTCCTCATATCCCCTGATTCCACTATCTTTAAGAGCCCTATCTAGCTCTTTATAACAGAGATGAGGAAAAACATTTTCACACTGAGTTTTGAATCTGTGAAATTCTCTGCCTCAGAAGGCAGTGGAGGCCAATTCTCTGGATGCTTTCAAGAGAGGGTTGGATAGAGCAGAGTCAGGGGATATGGGGAAAAGGCAGGAACAGGGTACTGATTGTGGATGATCAGATCGAATGGCCTACTCCTGCACCTATTGTCTATTGTCTAATGGACCATGGGTGCCTGGCACTGTGAGACCGCAGCTCTACAAGCTGTGCCACTGTGCCGCACTCTCTGGGTGAATAGCGGGCCTCTTCTGATCCTCTCTAAATATCTTGTGCCTCACTCTAAATCTACGGCCATTAGTTTTATCCACCTTGTTACCTGATTAAATGTATTTTAATTGTAATTTTAATAGAGGCTTGCCCTCACCTTTACTCCTGTTGAAGTTGAAAGCGATATGGTATATGTCCAAATGCTGGAAGACATTTTGACAAATATATTGTACAAAGTAGCCTGACTGGTTGCATCATGGCCTGACACGACGGTTCCATTTCCACGGGAACACAAGAGGTTGCAAAGAGTGGTGGACTCAGCCGGGTCTATCACTGGCAGAGACCTTCCCTGCATCAAAAGCATTTACATGCCATCTTCTCACTGCTCCCATCAGTGCAGAAGCCTGAAGCCCCACACCACCAGGTTCAGGAACAGCGACTTTCTTACAACCATAAGGTTCTTGAACTAACCTTCACATCCCTAATCCTACCCGAATTCAAGGTTCAAGAGAATTATAGAACTTTTTGAAGATGTAACTAGTAGAGTGGATAAGGGAGAACCAGTGGATGTGTTATATCTGGACTTTCAGAAGGCTTTCGACAAGGTCCCACATAAGAGATTAGTATACAAACTTAAAGCACACGGTATTGGGGGTTCAGTATTGATGTGGATAGAGAACTGGCTGGCAGACAGGAAGCAAAGAGTAGGAGTAAACGGGTCCTTTTCAGAATGGCAGGCAGTGACTAGTAGGGTACCGCAAGGCTCGGTGCTGGGACCCCAGTTATTTACAATATATATTAATGATTTGGACGAGGAAATTGAATGCAACATCTCCAAGTTTGCGGATGACACGAAGCTGGGGGGCAGTGTAAGCTGTGAGGAGGATGCTAGGAGGCTGCAAGATGACTTGGATAGGCTGGGTGAGTGGGCAAATGCATGGCAGATGCAGTATAATGTGGATAAATGTGAGGTTATCCACTTTGGTGGCAAAAACAGGAAAGTAGACTATTATCTGAATGGTGGCCGATTAGGAAAAGGGGAGATGCAATGAGACCTGGGTGTCATGGTACACCAGTCATTGAAAGTAGGCATGCAGGTGAAGCAGGCAGTGAAGAAAGCGAATGGTATGTTAACATTCATTGCAAAAGGATTTGAGTATAGGAGCAGGGAGGTTCTACTGCAGCTGTACAGGGTCTTGGTGAGACCACACCTGGAGTATTGCGTACAGTTTTGGTCTCCTAATCTGAGGAAGGACATTCTTGTCATAGAGGGAGTACAGAGAAGGTTCACCAGACTGATTCCTGGGATGTCAGGACTTTCATATGAAGAAACACTGGATAGACTCGGCTTGTACTCGCTAGAATTTAGAGGATTGAGGGGAGATCTTATGGAAACTTACAAAATTCTTAAGGGGTTGGACAGGCTAGATGCAGGAAGATTGTTCCCGATGTTGGGGAAGTCCAGAACAAGGGGTCACAGTTTAAGGATAAAGGGGAAATCTTTTAGGACTGAGACGAGAAAAACATTTTTTATACAGAGAGTGGTGAATCTCTGGAATTCTCTGCCACAGAATGTAGTTGAAGTCAGTTCATTGGCTACACTAAAGATGGAGTTAGGTGTGGCCCTTGTGGCTAAAGGGATCAGGGGGTATGGAGAGAAGGCAGGTACAGGATACTGAGTTGGATGATCAGCCATGATCATAGTGAATGGCGGTGCAGGCTCGAAGGGCCGAATGGCCTACTCCTGCACCTATTTTCTATGTTTCTATGTCTATTGTCATGTGTCCCAGATAGGACAATGAAATTCTTACTTTGCTTCAACACAACAGAATATAGAAGGCATCAATACAGAACGGATCAGTGTGTCCATATACCATTGTATAAATATATATACACATGAATAAATAAAACAGATAAAGTGCAAAGAAACTGATAAGAACAGAATAACAGAACATTGCAGCCATCTCTTCCACTGCTATGGACTTTTTTCTAATTATGTTTTTGCACCAATGTCTTCTTTTCAGTCTTTCTTTCACAATTTTGTGTAAATTATGTAATTTTGTGCATCGTCTGCCTTGATGTGACTGTGATGCTGCAGTTCTTGGGTCAGACAGTATGTCACAAGTGATAGGTGTAGAATCAGGCCATTCGGCCCATCAAGTCTACTCCGCCATTCAATCATGGCTGATCTATCTCTCCCTCCTAACCCCATTCTCCTGCCTTCTCCCCATAACCTGTGACATCTGTACCTGTACCTGTGACAATAATTTGTGCCTGTGACAATAAACGTGAACTTAATTTAATTTTTGCCTTTTGCAGGGTTTATTGAAATACCTCGAGAGGTGCTTCTCGGACCTGGAGCAGAGGGGTGTAGTGATTGGATATGATACCCGTGGTCAGGAGAAGAGCAGGTGTAGCAGTATGAGGTGGGTGCTATTAACGGGTGGTGGCACTTACTGGTGGAGTAGGCTCAATTGGCCGAATGGCCTAATTCTACTCCTATATCTTGTGAACTTTTCGTTTCGCCAATAAAATGGAAAAGCAGTGCAAAAATGTGAACTGTTGTTTTCCAGCCCAAATTCAGAATATTCAGTGAGATAAGCTTTGTTTGCTCCATCTATTCAAAGTAATACAATACAATACAATACAATACAATACAATACCTTTTATTATCATTTGAACCTCACATGAGGTTCAAACGAAATTTGGTTTCTGCAGCCATACAAAAAAAAGAACCAAGACACACACCAACACAATTCAATTCACATAAACATCCATCACAGTGAGTCCTCCTCACTGTGATGGAAGGCAAAACTTAAACATATCTCTCCCCTGCACTCCCCTCTCCCCCCCATATCAGAGTCAAAGACAGAGTCAAAGCCCCCGGCGGGCGATGTTAAATGTCCCGCAGCCCGCGACTGGAGCCCCAGGTCATTCCTATCGGAGGCCGCTCCACGTTGCAGCCCCAACGACAACGGAGACCCGACAAAGAAAAGGTCGGGTCTCCCGTGCAGGGGAAAGACCTTAAAGTTCCCCCACCCCACCCCACCCCCACACACGTACCCCGACAAAAAAAACAATAAAAACTACATAGAACAAGACAGAAAACAATAAAAAAGACAGACGGACTGCAGAGGCCGCTGCTGACAAGAGTCGCGCCGCCCACTCCTAGTCCCTGCATCCGACTACGGGTGCAGTCTGCACAGAGTTTGTACGCTCTCCCCATGACCTGTGTGGGTTTTCTCCGAGATCTTCGGTTTCCTCCCACACTCCGAAGACATACAGGTTTGCAGGTTAATTGGCTTGGTGCAATTGTAAATTGTCCCTAGTGTGTGTTGGATAGTGTTAATGTGAGGGCATCGCGAAGGCCTGTTTCCACACTCTACCTCTAAAACAAAACTAAACTAAACATGCAAACAAGCCGTCTAGCCCACTGAGTCACCACCAACCAGCGATCCCCATGCACTAGTTCTATCCTACACACTTTGCATTTTAAAAAAATCAAATAAAATGAGAATATTCAGAAATATTTAGACAGTAGTTCTACAGTCTTCCAAAAGAAAAAAAATGTTTACTTTGATATATAAATCATACAATAGTTGCCGCCTGATCTCTAGAATAATTTCTGCTTTTTTCCCCATATGAATATATGACCAATGTGACACTACTGGACCACCCAGCCAGTTTGATTTAAATGTTTGAGGGAGAATTGTACATGGACTGCCTGAAGTCTTCAGGGCCTGTCACACTTATGCGACCTTTACAGGCGACTGCCGGCATCCGTGATAGGTCGTGAGAGGTCTCCTATGGTCCAAAGAGTCGTAGCGTCTTTCTGGTCGCCATTGAATTTTCAACATGTTGAGAATTTTGGCAACCTATCACGGGTGCCGGCAGTCGTCTGTAAAGGTCGCGTAAATGGGACAGGCCCTTAAAAGTGCACAGCATGAACTTGTGTGGGAACTGGTGTATCATTTTGGATGCAACCTGGGTATTATTATGCCATGACGTACATGTCTTTCATGAAAGAGTGATTGGGAATAATATTTACAAGCAGCTTTTTTTTAGTAGACAATGAGAAGAGTTACCAGGATGATGCCAAGTCTCGAAGGGCTGAGCTACAGAGAGAGGTTGCACGGGCTAAGGCTTTATTCAATAGACAATAGTTGTAGGAGTAGGCCATTCGCCCCTTCGAGCCAGCACCGCCATTCAATGTGATCATGGCTGATCATCCCAAATCAGTACCCCGTTCCTGCCTTCTTCCCATATCCCATGACTCCACTATCTTTAAGAGGCCTATCTAGCTCTCTTGGAGCGCAGGAGGATAAGGGGTGGTCTGATAGAGGTGTACAAAATCATGAGAGGAATAGATTGGGTAAATGCACAGTCTTTTGCCCTGTAGTGGAATCGAGAACCAGAGGACATAGGCTTAAGGTGAGGAGGGGGAAGATTGAATGTGAACCTGAGGGGTAACGTTCTAAAAACAAAGGGTGGTGGGTGTATGGAACAAGCTGCTGGGGTAGGGAGATGAGGCAGGTACTATTGCAATGTTCAAGAAACATTTAGACAGGTACAGTGATAGGACAGGTTTGGAGGGCCAAAAGCAGGCAGGTGGGACTGGTGTAGATGGGACATGTTGGTCAGCGTGGGAAAGTTGGGCCGAAGGGCCTGTTTCCACGCTGTATCACTCTGTGACTCTAATAAGATGCCGCTATGCATCTCATTACTTGCAGTTGGTGCATTTGGCGAATTATCATCCAATAAACTGTTTGAGGGCCTGACTGCCTTATTTAATTAATACATTTTATTTTTTAAACTTTAGTAATCTTTTTGTAAATTTTAGAAATTTGAAAGTCCGGGTGCCAGTGCATCCTACCATTTGAAACTATCATTAAAAAAACACGCTGGCTAGAGGTAACTTTTAACTGAGGGTCTTGTATGAGATAGAAAATAGACACAAAATGCTGGTAGACAAAAATGCTGGAGAAACTCAGCGTGTGAGGCAGCATCTATGGAGCGAAGGAATAGGTGACATTTCGGGTCGAGACGTCTGAAGAAGGTTCTCTTTCCCGAAATGTCACCTATTCCTTTGCTCCATAGATGTTGCCTCACCCACTGAGTTTCTCCAGCATTTTTGTCTAACTTGGATTTTTCAAGCATCTGCAGTTCTTTCTTAAACACAAAATGCTGGAGTAACTCAGCGGGCCAGGCAGCATCTCTGGAGAGAAGGGATGGGTGACGTTTCGGGTCGGGACCTTTCTTCAGACAGAAATATGAGATAGAAATACAGATAGAGGATATAAAAGAGATGAACTTGAGTTTAGAGGATGCACGATGAAATCATAACTGGCTTATGGGATGATTTGCATAGAATTAACATAAAATATAATTTAAATTTAAATAGGAGTGGTCACACAATGTGGAAGGGCAAGCACAAAAGTGATGAGTGTGCAGAGGATGTGGGAGTTTGTGAACACGTCTCAGCATGTCCTTGTTCTCTTCCTGTGATTATCCCTCGCGTGACATGGAAACGGTGCATTCCGCAGCAGATAATTACCTCTGCTTGTGAATGCAAATTTCCTTAATCTGTTCTGCAAATATGGGTAATTTATGAATGTGCCTAATAATGCAAAAGTTTATCTAGTTTAGTTTACTTTGGAAATACAGTGTGGAAACAGGCCCTTCGGCCCACCTAGTCCATGCCGACCAGCGTTCCCCGCACACTAACACTACCCATCACACACAATGGATAATTTACAGTTGTACCAAGCCAATTAACCTTTCGGGTGTCCTTGGAGTGTGGGAGGAAACCGGAGATCCCAGAGAAAACCCATGCAGGTCGTGGGGAACGAACAAACTCCACACAGGCAGCACCCGTAGTCAGGATCGAACCCGGGTCTCTGGCGCTGTAAGGCAGCACTTTAATCACTGCGCCACCGTGCCGCTGCCGATCGGAACGCCTGTTGATGTTTAGTTGAGAGTAGTGTTAAACTTGTTCATGATATATGTATTTTTATTTCTATTTATTTTTTACTGCACACTGAATGGACACTGGTTTGAGTAATGTTTTTTTGTTTCCTCTGGGTATGTGAGTACTCAGGAAAATAACAATAAAGATATACAATACAATACAATACAATACAATAATAAAAGATATCAATTAATTCACCGTTCCTCAAAGCTCTCTATTCTTATATAAATGTACTGTTACCGAATAAATTGTGACGTGAAAATTATTTTTAAAATTATTTATTGCAGGCTTGCCCAATTGACAGCTGCAGTATTCCTTGGCAAGGAAATACCCGTGTATTTGTTTTCTACGTATGTGCCAACTCCATTTGTGGTAAGAATCGTTTGTGAGTTTATCTGCGCCTGATATTCCCTGATCTGGTTTTGGCAAATGGCAATTCCTCAAAATTTAAGATGGAGATAGGGGGAAAAAAAACATTTAAGCCTGGAGTAACTCACCCATCTCTGCAAAATGTGGAAGGGTGACGTTTTGGATTGGGAACCTTCTTCAGACCCAAATCTCCTGACCCGAAACGTCACCCATCCTTTTTCTCCACTCATGGACGGAAATCCTGGGGGGGGGAGGGGGGGCACGTCCCCCCCCCCTGCTTTGAGAGGTGGGATACGATCCCCCCCCCCCCCCCCCATGTTTTGTAATCCGGACTTTATCAGATGCCTTCTCAGGGCTGAATCGGCCCGTTCGCGGGGCCTTTCAGCGCCCGGCGCGGCTTAAAATCAAACTGCTGCATCGAGGCGATCGAGGCTCCTGATGTTGAAGCCTCCACCGGCCGATGAAAGGCCCCGCGAACGGGCCGATTCAAGCCCCACGGTTCGGAGCGGACGAAGCTGCTGTTGTTGGAGTTCGGAGTCGGTCACCAACCAGGTCAGCTTCCGATGTTACCGTCCACAGGGCCCACGGCCGAAGCCTTGCGTGTGTGCGCATGCGCACGCGTGCGGCCGCCAAGATATTGTGCTCCCTGCCCCATGTTTTTATAGTGATTTCTGTGCCTGTCTCCAGTGATACTACCTGACCCACTGAGTTACTCCAGCACTTTGTGTTGTCTGTCTTTGGTATAAACCAGCATCGACAGTTTCTTTCTACACATTTAAGCCTGCCATTTATTGAAGTCTTTATGACACCATAGATTAGCTGTTGAACATTCATGGGTGGGTAATGTCAAACGTTGACATTAAAGGGAAGAAGGTCTTCTCTAGTTTTCTTTTGTGCAGCCAATGAACTTATTATCATGAGACCTAATTTGTTATTAATGAACACTCCACTGACAATCTCAGTCAGAGCAATTACTTTGAATGTGGAAAATTTCACAAGGAATTGTTTTGCAGCTAAATCATGTTATTTGGGCAATGGAGAATGACACTTTTTATTCAACATCTTATGGAACTTTAGTTTAGTTTAGAGATACACCGTGGGAACAGGCCCTTCGGCCCACCGAGTCCGCACAGACCAGCGATCCCCGCACACTAACACTACCCTACACACACCAGGAACAATTTACATTTTTACCAAGCCAAACCTGTACGTCTTTGGAGTGTGGGAGGAAATCGGAGATCCCGGAGAAAACCCACGCAGGTCACGGGGTGAACGTACAGACTCCGTACAGACAGCACCCGTAGTGAGGATGGAACCCGGGTCTCTGGCACTGTGAGGCAGCAACTCTACCGCTGCGCCAGCTCTACCGTTGCTGTACTATTGGATAGAACTTGGTGTTGTCCTTGTACTTTCTCATGGTTCCTTTACATTGAGCCTACAACTTAGCACTGAATCAGGGCATGAAGTTTGGAAGTCTGACTTGTAAGGTGAGGCTGGATAAGCTTTGTGTTTTTCCCTGCCATCTGGGAGGCTGAGGTGTGACTGCATAGATGTAAAAAATCATGAGGGCAGAGTAGCAGAACAGTGGTATATGAATTTGGAAACAATTAAAAAAGACTTTAAAATTGGATAATCTATCACTCTTTCTTCCCATTGTAAATAACCCTTCATTTAAACCTTATATGTTGGATAAAGGTTTCACACAATGGAAAAATTATGGAATTAAAAGGATGGGACATCTCTATAGGAAAGGCACCTTTCTCTCATTTCAGGAGTTACAACAGACCAATGGACTTCACTCAAATGACTTTTTCAGATATTTACAGCTTAGAGATCCAGAAATTCTTGAAGTTTGAATAAACATCCTAATACAGATAAATTAATATCTCATATTTATAATATCCTATTAGATAGTGAGGTACCACTGACGGAATTATATGTGTACAGCAATTTGTTCTTCCCCCGCACAATTAAAGCATGGAATAATCTCCACCCAACTATAGTTACCCAACCAGATGCAACTAAATTTAAAGTAGCTCTTTCTTCCCAATAACCCTTTCTGGCTTAAGCCCTCCCTCCACCACCTCCAGTTTAAATTCCATTTGGAATATTTTGGAGAACCAAGAACCAAGATATAGGCAAACATGGGAAAATGAACTAGGCCAACCAAAAATGAAAGATATTTGGGACGAAAGTTTACAACATGTACATCAATGCTCGTTAAATGCCAGATACTCTTTAATACAATTAAAGTATTACACAGACTACATTACTCTAAAACAAAACTAAATAGAATCTTCCCACAAATCTCTCCTATTTGTGATAAATGTCAGCATTTAGAGGCTAACTTAACTCACACATTCATAAACTGTATAAAAATCAAAAATACCGTTGGGGTGCAGGCTGCCCAAGCAAAATATGAGGTGCTGTTCCTCCCATTTGCACTGGCTCTCACTCTGACAATGGAGGAGGCCCAGGACAGAAGGGTCTGTGTGGGAATGCGAGGGGGAGTTAGTGTTTAGCAACCAGGAGGTCAGGTAGGTTTAGGCATAGGATAGACAAAAAATGCTGGAGTAACTCAGCGGGACAGGCAGTATCTCTGGAGAGAAGGCATGGGTGATGTTTCTGGTCGAGACTCTTTTTCAGACTGTATCTGCATCTGCAGTTCTTTCCTATCCTTAGGCATAGGGTAAATCAGCAAATTATTTATTGATTGTTAACTGCACTGTTTTTTCCCCTTCCAGCCCTATGCTGTTCGGCAGCTTCATGTTGCAGCTGGTGTGATGATTACTGCATCACATAATCCCAAGGAAGACAATGGATATAAGGTACACAGTGTGGTGGCTGGTTGATTTACAAACACCTTATGATTCGGTCCTGCAGCTTACTTTTGAACACCTTTGGTGTTGGTTTGTTATTGTCACGTGTATCGAGGTACAGTAGGAATGGGTGACGCTTTGGGTCGAGACCCTTCTTCAGACTGATCAAATATTGAAGGCGGTCACGGTGGTGCAGCGGTAGAGTTGCTGCCTTACAGCGAATGCAGCGCCGGAGACCCGGGTTCGATCCCGACTACGGGTGCTATCTGCAGCAAGCAAGAATGTCATTGTTCTATCTGGGACACATGACAATAAAACACTCTTGACTCATGAGTGGCACAGAAACACACCCTTCAGACCCAACTTCGACCAAAGTGCCTCATCTAAGCTAGTCGCATTTAGCCCACATCCCTCCAAACCTTTCTGCCCTTGGCTTCCTCCATTGCCAGAGGGAGGCCACACACAGACATGAAGAACAGCATTTGTATTCAGCATCATTGGAAGAGTTGCTGCCTTACAGCAACAATCTGACTATGGGTGCTGTCTGTACGGAGTTTGTAGGTTCTCCCCGTGACCTGCATGGGTTTTCTCCGGGATCTCCGGTTTCCTCTCACACTCCAAAGACGTGCAGGTTTGTAGGTTAATTGGCTTGGTATATGTAAAAATTGTCCCTAGTGTGTGTAGGATAGTGTTAATGTGCGGGGATCGCTGTTCCCCGCGGACTCGGTGAAGGGGCTGTTTCAGCGCTGTATCTCTAAACTGTATAGTCTTTTGCACGCAACAAAAACTTTTCACTCTACCTCTGTACACCTCTGTACACACGACAATAAACGAAACTCAAACCCTTCCACAAATAGTTATCGATGAGCGTTACTTTAATTATCCTAACAATACTTCACACCTGGAGTATTGTGTGCAGTTTTGGTCCCCTAATTTGAGAAAGGACATTCTTGCTATTGAGGGAGTGCAGCATAGGTTTCCAAGGTTATTTCCCGGGATGGCGGGACTGTCATATGCTGAGAGAATGGAGCAGCTGGGCTTGTACACTCTGGAGTTTAGAAGGATGAGAGGAGATCTTATTGAAACTTATAAGATTATTAAGGGTTTGGACACGCTAGAGGCAGGATACATGTTTCCGATGTTGGGGGAGTCCAGAACCAGGGGCCACAGTTCAAGTGAGTTTATTGTCATGTGTCCCTGTATAGGACAATGAAATTCTTGCTTTGCTTCAGCGCACAGAACATAGTAGGCATTTACTACAAAACAGATAAGTGTGTCCATATACCACAGTTTAAGAATAAGGGGTAAGCCATTTAGAACGGAGACGAGGAAACACTTTTTCACACAGAGAGTTGTGAGTCTGTGGAATTCTCTACCTCAGAAGGCCAGTTCTCTGGATACTTTCAAGAGAGAGCTAGAGAGGGCTCTTAAGGATAGCGGAGTCAGGGTATTTAGGGAGAAGGCAGGAACGGGGTACTGATTGTGGATGATCAGACATGATCACATTGAATGGCGGTGCTGGCTCGAAGGGCCGAATGGCCTACTCCGCACCTATTGTCTATAAGAGGACATAGCTTTAAGGTGAGAGGGGCAAAATATAAAGGATATATGCATGATGTTTTTGAATACAGAGGTTGGTGGATGTCTGGAACGCACTGCCTGGGGGGGATGGTGAAGACAGATACAATATGGGCAGTAAAGGGGCTTTCAGATAGTCAAGAGTGTTTAATTGTCATTTGTACCAAAATGAAACTATGCAATTCACACTTGCAGCAACATAACAGGTCTCAATAGATAATATAATAAACAAAACAGTTCAGTAAATAAAAAAAGCTGTATTAGTGCACACAAATATACAGATAATGGAGGGATTTGAATCACGTGCAGGCAGAGGAGATTAGTTTAACCTGCCATCGGGTTCAGCATGGACATTGTGGGTCGAAGGGCCTGTTCCCGTGCTGTACTGTTCTGAGTTCTAATAGCATTCTTCCAACGTTCTGATTTTGGGTGGCGAGTTATTTATGTTAGTGTTTTCTGAATCATTCGTAACTGTCACTGTATGTCATGTTGTTACTTGTGGGCAGAGCACCAAGGCAAATTCCTTGTATGTGAATACTTGGCCAATAAACTTACTTACTTACTTACTTATGCTTCTGTTCCACAGGTGTATTGGGAAAATGGAGCACAGCTTGGTGCTCCTCATGATAAGAGAATCCTGCAGTGTATTGAGGAAAACCTGGAGCCTTGGCAGGAGTCCTGGAACGGGAACTTGTCTGACGTCAGCCCCTTGCGGCAGGATCCTCTGAATGAAATCTCTGCACTTTACATGGAAGATCTGAAAAAGCTATGCTTTCACAGGTTAGAGCTCGCAATTGTAGAGACAAGCAGCTGCAGACGCTGGTTTACGCAAAAGGAAGTAACTCGACGGGTCAGGCAGCATCTCCGGAGAGGACGGAGGCGTGACATTTCCGGGTCGGGGTCCTTCTTCAGACCCCCAAACCCCCTCCCCCACAATCGGTCTGAAGAAGGGTCCTAACTTCTGTCAACTGTCATATGCTGAGAGAATGGAGCAGCTGGGCTTGTACACGCTGAAGTTTAGAAGGATGAGAGGGAATCTCATTGAAACATATAAGATTGTTAAGGGTTTGGACACGCTAGAGTCAGGAAACATGTTCCCGATGTTGGGGGAGTCCAGAACCAGGGGCCACAGTTTAAGAATAAGGGGTAAGCCATTTAGAACGGAGACGAGGAAACACTTTTTCACACAGAGAGTTGTGAGTCTGTGGAATTCTCTGCCTCAGAGGGCTGTGGAGGCCGGTTCTCTGGATACTTTCAAGAGAGAGCTAGATAGGGCTCTTAAAAATAGCGGAGTCAGGGGATATGGGGAGAAGGCAGGAATGGGGTACTGATTGGGGATGATCAGCCATGATCACATTGAATGGCGGTGCTGGCTCGAAGGGCCGAATGACCTACTCCTGCACCTATTGTCTATTAGAAACATAGAAACATAGAAATTAGGTGCAGGAGTAGGCCATTCGGCCCTTCGAGCCTGCACCGCCATTCAATATGATCATTGTCTAACACCATCCTACACACTAGAGACAATTTACAATTTTTACTGAAGACAATCAACCTACAAACCTAGAAGTCTTTGGAGTGTGGGAGGAAACCGATGCACCCGGAGAAAACCCACGCAGGTCACGGGGAGAACGTACAAACTCCATACAGACAGCACCCATGGTCAGGTTCCAACCCAGGTCTCTGGCCCTGTGAGGCAGCAACTCTACCGCTGGGCCACAGTGCCACTCTTGCATGATTTTGTTTTCATCTCATTTTCGTACACCTGTGAGCAAGAGACCTATAGAAAAATATATAACATATTGCCAGCGATAGTCTTATTCAGTCTGTCAAACCTTATACTTATCAGAATTGAACACTATTTGCAATTCCTCAGATCCCTTATCGAACTGATCAAGATCCCACCGTAATTTTTGACAACTATTTAACTGTTTACGATATTGGAAAATACTAACCATGCCTTATACATTCTCATCCAAATTGTGTAAATAAATGATGAACACCAATGGGCAACAATAATTTGATCATCTTGAATTGTTCTGGTGCTATCATGATTGCTTGAAATTCTACTTCACACAAATTGTAAATCTGGAACTCGCTTCCACAGCTTTTCACAGTACCTCGGTACACCTGATAGTAAACTGAACTTAACTAAAACAGAAGCTGCCGAAGCTCAATGCACACTGAAAGTTTCAAAACTGGGTTTTTAGCGGACAGTTAAAGCCCCTGTCCCACGGTACGAGTTCATTCCAAGAGCTCTCCCGAGTTTGCCCTGATTCGAACTCGGAGATTTACGGTAATGGCCACTCGTTGGTATTCGGGGCTCTCGTGGACATTTTTCAACATGTTGAAAAATCTTCACGAGTCTTCCCGTGCTTACCTGCCGTTAGCGAGTCTTCCCGAGTACCTGCCGTTAGCGTTACGAGCCGCTAAGAGACGTCCCCGAGCTCCGACGTACCCACTACGTTCTTTCTCCGTGCTTACCACGAGTTTGATTTTTTTAAAACTCGGGAGAGCTCTTGGAATTAACTCGTACCGTGGGACAGGGCTATTAAGGTTTATTGAATTCAGGTGTACAGAAGCAAAGTGCGGCATGGTGGCGGAGCGGTGGAACTGCTGCCTTACAGTGCCAGAGATCCGGGTTCGATCCCGATTACGGGTGCTGAAAATAGACAATAGGTGCAGGAGTAGGCCCCCCCCCCCCCCGCCCTCACACCAGTCTGAAGAAGGGCCTCGACCTGAAACGTCGCCTATTTCCTTCGCTCCGTAGATGCTGCCTCACCCGCTCAGTTTCTCCAGCATTTTTGTCTACCTTTGATTGTCCAGCATCTGCAGTTCCTTCTTAAACTTGTAGAACATGTTAGTGTTTTTGGACTGGGAGTGAAAAATCAATCATTTTGAAACAATCATTCCTAGTGCTCAAGGCAATTATTGATTACCAGTGCAAATGAGCAGAGAATTAGGTCGGGTCTGATGCGTCTCCAATGGAGATCAATCCCTCATTTAATCTCGCCCTCGCCCTCGCTGCGTACAGGGAAAGATGTGACCTTGTCATCAGCAGCTTGCTTGTGGCGAATAAATTATGCAAATGTTCAAGGGTGTCTTTCCCTTTTCCTCTGTTCTGCACCCTCCCATGTGTCAGGGCTGAGAGTGTCAATGGTCTTTTTTTTTGCCAACTGCATCTAGTGGCGCAGCTCGTAGACCTACAGCCTCGCCGATCTCGGGTACTGTCAGTGTGGAGTTTGCATGTTCAGGCTTCCTCCAGGTTCAGTTCAATTTAGTTTAATGTCAAGTGTAGCGAGTGAAAGGCTTTTGTTGCATGCCAACCAGTCAGCGGAAAGACAATACATGATTACAATCGAGCCGTTCACAGTGTACAGATACCTGTGCAAAAAATCTTCACGAGTCTTCCCGTGCTTACCTGCCGTTAGCGATTCTTCCTGAGTAGCGTTAGCGTTACGAGCCGCTAAGAGACGTCCCCGAGCTCCGACGTACCCGCTACGTTCATTCTCCGTGCTTACCACGAGTTTGATTAGGGAATAACGTTTAGTGCAAGGTAAAGCCAGTAAAGTCTGACCAAGGATAGTCCGTCAGTCACCAATGAGGCATATAGTAGTTCAGAACTGATCTCTAGTTGTGGTAGGATGGCCTCGCACATCCCAAAGACGTGCGGGTTTGTAGGGTAATTGGTCTCTGAACAAGTGTTCCCAGTGTGTAGAGAGTGGATGAGAAAGTGGGATATAGACTAGGTATTGAGTAATGAGGAAGGGTTAGTTAGCAGTCTTGTTGTACGTGCCCCCTTGGGCAAGAGTGACCATAATATGGTTGAGTTCTTCATTAGGATGGAGAGTGACATTGTTAATTCAGAAACAATGGTTCTGAACTTAAAGAAAGGTAACTTTGAGGGTATGAGATGTGAATTGGCCAAGATTGACTGGCAATTAATTCTAAAAGGGTTGACGGTGGATATGCAATGGAAGACATTTAAAGACTGCATGGATGAACCACAACAATTGTTCATCCCAGTTTGGCAAAAGAATAAATCAGGGAAGGTAGTGCATCCATGGATAACAAGGGAAATCAGGGATAGTATCAAAGCGAAGGATGATGCGTACAAATTAGCCAGAAAAAGCAGCCTACCAGAGGACTGGGAGAAATTCAGAGACCAGCAGAGGAGGACGAAGGGCTTAATTAGGAAAGGAAAAATAGATTATGAAAGAAAACTGGCATGGAACATAAAAACTGACTGCAAATGTTTTTATAGATATGTGAAAAGAAAGAGATTAGTTAAAACAAATGTAGGTCCCTTGCAGTCAGAAACAGGTGAGTTGATCATGGGGAACAAGGATATGGCGGACCAATTGAATAACTACTTTGGTTCCGTCTTCACTAAAGAAGACATAAATAATCTGCTGGAAATAGCAGGGGACCGCGGGTCAAAGGAGTTGGAGGAATTGAGTGAAATCCAGGTTAGTCGGGAAGTGGTGTTGGATAAATTGAATGGATTAAAGGCCGATAAATCCCCAGGGCCAGGTAGGCTGCATCCCAGAGTACTTAAGGAAGTAGCTCCAGAAATAGTGGATGCATTAGTAATAATCTTTCAAAACTCTTTAGATTCTGGAGTAGTTCCTGAGGATTGGCGGGTAGCAAACGTAACCCCACTTTTTAAGAAGGGAGGGAGAGAGAAAACGGGGAATTACAGACCAGTTAGTCTAACATCGGTAGTGGGGAAACTGCTAGAGTCAGTTATTAAAGATGGGATAGCAACACATTTGGAAAGTGGTGAAATCATTGGACAAAGTCAGCATGGATTTACGAAAGGTAAATCATGTCTGACGAACCTTATAGAATTTTTCGAGGATGTAACTAGTAGCGTGGATAGGGGAGAACCAGTGGATGTGGTGTATCTGGACTTCCAGAAGGCTTTCGACAAGGTCCCACATAAGAGATTAGTATACAAACTTAAAGCACACGGCATTGGGGGTTCAGTATTGATGTGGATAGAGAACTGGCTGGCAAACAGGAAGCAAAGAGTAGGAGTAAACGGGTCTTCACAATGGCGGGCAGTGACTAGTGGGGTACCGCAAGGCTCAGTGCTGGGACCCCAGCTATTTACAATATATTTTAATGATCTGGATGAGGGAATTGAAGGCAATATCTCCAAGTTTGCGGATGATACTAAGCTGGGGGGCAGTGTTAGCTGTGAGGAGGATGCTAGGAGACTGCAAGGTGACTTGGATAGGCTGGGTGAGTGGGCAAATGTTTGGCAGATGCAGTATAATGTGAATGAATGTGAGGTTATCCATTTTGCTGGCAAAAACAGGAAAGCAGACTTTTATCTAAATGGTGGCCGATTAGGAAAAGGGGAGATACAGCGAGACCTGGGTGTCATGGTACACCAGTCATTGAAAGTAGGCATGCAGGTGCAGCAGGCAGTGAAGAAAGCGAATGGTATGTTAGCTTTCATAGCAAAAGGATTTGAGTATAGGAGCAGGGAGGTTCTACTGCAGTTGTACAGGGTCTTGGTGAGACCACACCTGGAGTATTGCGTACAGTTTTGGTCTCCAAATCTGAGTAAGGACATTATTGCCATAGAGGGATTGCAGAGAAGGTTCACCAGACTGATTCCTGGGATGTCAGGACTGTCTTATGAAGAAAGACTGGATAGACTTGGTTTATACTCTCTAGAATTTAGGAGATTGAGAGGGGATCTTATAGAAACTTACAAAATTCTTAAGGGGTTGGACAGGCTAGATGCAGGAAGATTGTTCCCGATGTTGGGGAAGTCCAGGACAAGGGGTCACAGCTTAAGGATAAGGGGGAAATTCTTTAAAACCGAGATGAGAAAAACCTTTTTCACACAGAGAGTGGTGAATCTCTGGAACTCTCTGCCACAGAGGGTAGTTGAGGCTAGTTCATTGGCTATATTTAAGAGGGAGTTAGATGTGGCCCTTGTGGCTAAGGGGATCAGAGGGTATGGAGAGAAGGCAGGTACGGGATACTGAGTTGGATGATCAGCCATGATCATATTGAATAGCGGTGCAGGCTCGAAGGGCCGAATGGCCTACTCCTGCACCTAATTTCTATGTTTCTATGTTTCTATATCATAGAACTAGTGTGAACGGGTGATCAGTGGTCAGTGTGAACTCGGCGAGCTGAAGGACCTGTTTCTATGCTGTATCTCTAAACTAAATTACACTTAGATTATCAAGGGAGTTCTTCTTGCGTATGGCGTGCACAGCCTAAAGTTGTAGGACAACTTGTTCTATTTGATCTTATTTGATTGTGCACGCTTGGTTAATTGCATTCGTAGAAACAGGACGGACCACGTGAATGTTGCAATCTCCCACCCAATCAAGGGATCTTTGTTACAGGAAGAAAATAACTTTCATTCAGTTCCCACCTTTTTAAAACATTACAGAGCCTCAGTATTACATCTCTGTTTTTGTATTACAGTCCTCTTGATGTAAATGCTAGCATTGAATTTGCCTTCCTTACACTTGTTCCATAACCAATGGACAGTTCTGCGTTTTTCTTTAGTTTTTAGATTAGAGATACAGTGAGGAAACAGGCCCTTTCCGGGGTCCGCGCCGACCAGCGATCCCTGCACATTAACACTATCCTATACTCACTAGGGACAATTTTTACATGTAGCAAACCGATTAACCTACATACCTGTACGTCTTTGGAGTGGGAGGAAACCGAAGATCACGGAGAAAACCCACGCAGGTCACGGGGAGAACGTACAAACTCCGTACAGACAGCATCCGTAGTCAGGATCGATCAGGGTCTCCATTCGTTGTAAGGCAGCAACTCTACCGCTGCGCCACTGTTTCTTTCTCACTCTCTTCCCCCCTCTCTTTCCCTCAACACCATTCCCCCTCTCTTGCAATGCTATGGTGTATTTTCTCTTTCTAATTGTTTTTGCATTAACGTCTTGTTTTTTGCAGTCTTATCCTTTTGAATGTTATATGTACTTTATGTATGATTTGTTTTGTGTGTGTGTGTGTGTGTGTCTATATCCCTGGTGCCACTGGAAGTGACATTTCCATGTATCTGTATCCACTGTACTCTTGCATTTGGCAATAAACTCGACTTGAAACTTGCCTGGATCTCCTAATTTTCCCTCATCCTTTCTCCTACTTCTTTCTCCTTTTCTTTTCCTAATTACCACTCTTTAAATCGATTTCCGTTTGAGCAGAAATTAGGGTAATGGGGAGAAGGCAGATGAATGGTATTGAGAGGTTGGCTGATCATGCACAGAGTCTCTTGCCCAGAGTAGAAGAATCGAGGACCAGAGGACATACCGATGATATGGATCAAGGTGAAGGGGAAAAGATTTCATAGGAATCCGATGGTAGACAAAAATGCTGGAGAAACTCAGCGGGTGAGGCAGCATCTATGGAGCAAAGGAAATAGGCGACGTTTCGTGTCGAGACCCTTGAAACATCGCCTATTTCCTTCGCTTCATAGATGCCGCCTCACCCGCTGAGTTTCTCCAGCATTTTTGTCTACCTTCGATTTTCCAGCATCTGCAGTTCCTTCTTAAACATAGGAATCCGAGGGGTAACCTTTTCACACAAAGGGTGGTGGGTGTATGGAGCAAGCTTCCCAAGGAGGTAGTTGAGGCTGGGACTATCCCATTGTTTACGAAACAGTTAGACGGGTACATGGACGGGACAGGTTTGGAGGGATATGGACCAAGGGCAGGCAATTGGGACTAGTGTAGCTGGGAGATGTGGGCAAGTTGGGCCGAAGGGCCTTGTTTCCACACTGTATCACTCCATGACCCTATGATTGAATGGCGGAGTAGACTTGATGGGCCAAATGGCCTAATTCTGCTCCTATGACATGAACATGAAAATAAATTCTGTGCATTGTAGTATATTGCCCACATATACAGTTTTCAGATGTGCCTAAACCACCACCCTGGCAGCACGGTTCAGGCACTGTGTTAAAAAAAACAAAAAACTTTCTCCGCACATCTTCGTTAAACTTAGCTCCTCTCAACTTAAGACTATGCTCTCAAATATTTGATATTTTCGCTCTGGCGGTAAAGGTTCTGACTACGCTATCTACGCCTCTCATAATTTTATATACTTCTATCAGGTCTGCCCGCATTTCAAGGAAAATAATTCCAAGTCTCTAAAGGGCCTGCCCCACTTGGCGATTTTTTTCGGCGACCTCGGCATCATTGACTGACGTATCAGTTCACCGAAAAATTTGTTCCAGCACTCTGTGAAACGTCACCTATCCATGTTCTCCAGAGATGCTGCCTGACCCACTGAGTTACTCCAGCACTCTGAAACGTCACCTATCCATGTTCTCCACAGATGCTGCCTGACCCGCTGAGTTACTCCAGCACTGTGAAACGTCACCTATCCATGTTCTCCACAGATGCTGCCTGACCCGCTGAGTTACTCCAGCACTCTGTGAAACGTCACCTATCCATGTTCTCCACAGATGCTGCCTGACCCGCTGAGTTACTCCAGCACTCTGAAACGTCACCTATCCATGTTCTCCACAGATGCTGCCTGACCCGCTGAGTTACTCCAGCACTCTGTGAAACGTCACCTATCCGTGTTCTCCACAGATGCTGCCTGACCAGCTGAGTTACTCCAGCACTGCCATTTTTTCCCTTAGTTCCATGCTGGATTTTTCTTTTAATGCCACGCATTTTACCCATTGTTAATTCTACACCAGCATTTATGTTTCTTCTTGAGGACACAATGGAACCTGTGCCTTCCATGTGCCCATTAATAGAAAGATTAAACAAGAACTTACCAGTTTGAAGTTTGATCTTTATTTGATGAGTTACGATGAGGGATTACGTGAAGAAGCCCGCCAGCCTGCATGCGCGTTAATCTTCAAAGCAGCGGTGTGAAATCATAGATAACGGTTATTGAACTGATTATAGGAAGATTCGAGAAACTAGAACTACCACACAACCTTTATGAAAAGAGGGTTGGGAGCGGAGGACACGTAATCCCTCATCGTAACTCCTCATAAAATAAAGATCAAACTTCAAACTGGTAAGTTCTCGTTTAATCTTCCTATTTTATTTCGGAGTCACGTGAGTGACTACGTGAAGATTTCAGTTGACCAGAAATGCTTGAAAAACTAATAATGCATTCAGACACGACATAGATTTAAAACATGCTGATGCTAATAATAAGCAAATCATAAGCAAATAGAACTTAAACTTGAGTTGGCAAACGAACCCGGCCTGGCAATTGGTTTATTATATAAGGTTTGGAAAGTCCGCTCATTTGACCATCCTACTGTCGCTAGGGTGTGGTCCAGCAGAACCTCCATGAACCTTGCTGCTGATGTTATCGCAACCCTGGTGGAGTGAGATTTAAAAACATCAGTGTTCACTCCTGCACAAGCCAATACATATCTAAACCATCTGGAGATGGTCTGCACTTAAACCCTCTTGTGTGTTTTTTTGTGGCTAACGAACATTGCCAGCTCTGTGCCTCTAAGTTTCTTTGTAGCCTTAAAATGTTGATGAATATGTGTGACAACACACACAATCCATGGTCCATAGGATATGCCAGAAATTCCAGCTTTAGGCCCAACTTTAGGATATGCCAGAAATTCCAGCTTTAGGTCTGCTTAGTTTAATAACTCATTTACATAGAACGTTATTATGTTGGTAGATATAACCATTCTGTTCAGCTGTAGCTTATGCAACGACTGGACGCGTTGCGCTGAACCAGCGCCATGAGCATAACTACCTTATATGAGAGCCGGGCCAAAAATAAGGGTGTAGCTGGTGCCCACCGGCGAAGTAGTGTTAACACAATGTTAATATCCCATACTTCCGTGTACCTGGGCCTGGGATAAATTGTGTTAAAGATATCCTTCATAAATCTGGATATCTAGTTTAGTAATTTTTTGGTTATTAGGTGGTGTTATGTATGTGGGGGGAGGGTGAAACAGGGCTTTCTGTCTCTCCCTTCGGGGGAATGCGACTTTTTTGTTGTATTCCCCTTCTCTTCCCCCGTCTGCGCTGAGGCCTAATGGCGGAACTCGAGGGTCCGGAGGTAGAGCCAGCCAGGACTCACCAACGCGAGGCTGGCCGTCTTCGAGCTGTGGCGACGTCCGGGTAGCGGCACGATTCGGCGCTCCGGTGAGGGCGGACGGCGCGGGGCTGAGACACTCCTGAGCGGGCGGCACGGCTACCGGCTGGAAGGCGCTCCCGTGTGAGCAGCCCGGTGCGGGGCTGAGACGCTGCCGTGTGGGAGGCCTGGCTACCGGCTGGAAGGCGCTCCGGTGAGGGCGGACCGGCTCCCGGCTGGAAGGTGCTCCCGTGGGGGCAGCCCGGTGCGGGGCTGAGACGCTGCCGTGTGGGCGGCCCGGTGCGGGGCGGAGACGGTGCTCCGGCCTCTGAGGCGGCGTTCTGGCGGCGGCGACCTGGATCCGGGGCTCGGCCGCGGGCCAGTGGAGGACAATGTCGGGAGCTCGCAGGTCACAGGCTGGTGCCTGTTTTCCGGAGCTCCCGTTGCAACAGCTGCGTCCGCTGGACTGGAGGGCGGCAGCTTCGACCACCCCCGGGCCGCGGAGCTTGAACCGCGGGACTGACTTACCATCGCCCGGTGGGGTATCGCCTCGGCGCAGAGGGAGAAGAGGAGGGAAGAGACAGTAACTCTAAGACTTTTGCCTCCATCACAGTGAGGAGGTGTTTGGTGAACTCACTGTGGTGGATGTTAATTTGTGTTTATTGTGTTTTGTTATTATTACATGTATGGCTGCAGGCAACAGCATTTCGTTCAGACCGAAAGGTCTGAATGACAAATAAAGGATTCAATTCAATTCAGATGGTGAGACTCGACAGAGTGGGTCCCGATCCCTGCAGCAAATATGATCAGAAGGTACTTTTGGCGCAGTTAATGGCACTATAACTTAATTTTTTGTCAAAGACCCATTTGAAAATGAACTCCAAGACGTCAGTTATCCGCGCTGTATTATATGTTATATTAGCATTTAAACAACACACTTCCCATCTCCTGATGAGGAAATTTACTGCTTTTTTGGTGCTATCCCTGCAAGCTGCAGTGAGCATGGTTCGGTCTGACAACCCGAGCCCCAGGAACGGTCTTCTTAGAGTCTGCAAGTCATGCAGAGGATGGCTTCCCGAGTCACGGGATGAACCAGCAAATTTTTGTGTTTAGAAATAACCATATACGGTTCTATTATCATTCCCAACATCAGCGGGAACCATGGCTGCATAGGCCAGTCAGGCACTACGAAAATGCCTGACACGGAATCTTGCTGGATTTTTTGCAAGATCCGACTGATGAGGCAAAATGGAGGAAAGGCATAAAAGAACATTCCTCCTCAGTGTAGCGAGAATGCATCTATCGCCACTGGCCCTGGGTGTGGCTCCCATGCCACATATTTTTGCAACTGGTGATTGAGCCTAGACGCAAACAAATCGATATTCGGTGTTCCATATCGAGCAACAATGTCATTGATTTTACGTGACGATACACCAGCGCCAAATGAGGTTAGGTAAACTATCACAGGATACTAACTTGATTCCACCCATGTGATTAATATATGCCACCACCGTAGTGTTATCAACTTGTAGTTGAGCATGCAGATTATGCATATTCACACAATAAGCCTTTAACCCATAGAATGCCCCCCAGTGTCTCTAGGTAGTTGATACCATATAACTGAAGAATTGGTAACTCATGCACATCCCATCTGCCTCTGTTACTGGAGCAATGCTGAATACTGTTCGTCCAGCATTGTAACTCTGATAGCTTCAGCTGGTAATAGCATAGGTCTGTTGACAATGACCTAAATGGTACTTGAGAGCTTGCTCCTTTGCACATTGTAAGTTCTGATAATGCAAAGACCCAAATTGCGCAGCTGGAAAAACAGCCACTATATTGCCAATTACACTAGCCACCTGACGAATAGAAGGCTGCTTCATAACAACAAGGTTGTTACAGGCTTCTATTAATTCTAATCTCTTTCCCCCGGGCAGTGTCACAGACAAATTAATAGAGTTAAAGGTAAATTCCAAATAATCAATAACTCTAGTTGGTATCAACTTAAATTTAACTGGATGGATGAGAAACCCCAATTTCTCAAATATTAGTTTCACGGCTGAAACAGCTAATTTAGCCAAATACAGCGTTTTAGAATATTATCCAGATAGGCCATAACAATGTGTTTTTGAGCTCTGAGCAGCCCAAGCTTTAGTAATTTGGTAAATAACCTGGGAGCTGAAGTTAGCCCATTTTGCAACGCTTTAAACTGCTATCGTTGCCCCATCCAGCTAAATTTCAAATATCTCCGGTGATCCCTGTGAATGGGAACTGAATAGTATGCATCTTTGAGATCGATGCATGCCATAAAGCATCCTTTGAGAATCAGTTGTTAGACAGTAACAAAGTTTTTCATTTTAAAATGTCTATACTGCACATATGAGTTAAATCAAGGATGATCCGACATCCTCCATCTTTCTTTTTTGGAGGCGCAGGGTGTCGTCGCCGAAACGGTGAAGCTTTGCTCGTCGTGGGTGCTTTAATTAACCCGACAGCTTTTGCTTCCTCATCCAGATCTTTTACTTGTTTGGATATCTGCTTGTATATCCAAACCTTTTTGTTTGGAATGAATAAATGCCCAACTTGGTGTATATTGTATGGGTGGCAATGAGTTAAAGGAAAGTTCAATTTGGAACCCTTTTATACTGTGCAGTATAAACTGATCTGATGTTATCCTATTAACATTTGTGCAAAAACCAAGTGTAATCTATCACCAACTTGTAACTGGTCCACACAACCCATGTTTCGGAAAGAACCAGACCCACCTCCCTCCATGGTTACCGGTGGTCTTATGGTAAGCCCAAAGGCACCTGATGCGGGTTCTATTTCCGTCCTCGAGATTTGGAGGGTAGGACTGCTGGGGTGCGTGGATGCGCATTTTCCCTGAGGGCCGGCTTGGGCCTTGGCCTAGAAGACCAGAGAATCTGCCCAGAGAATCAGCTTTCGAGCTGCCACCAGCGTCAGTGAATCGCTTACTGCCGATGGATGCGTAGGGGTGTTGTCGCCGAAACGGTGAAGCTTTGCTCGTCGTTGGTACCTTGATTAGTCCGACAGCTTTTGCTTCCTCATCCAGGTCTTTTACCTGTTTGGGTAGGTCTTCCCCGAAGAGAAGATTCAGCGGCTGGACATTGCTGGCCTTACATAAGCCTGCAAATTTGGGAGTTAAGGCAGGTCTGATGGCGATCTTTCGAAAGCAGTTCATTTCGAAGTATGCATTGCACATCTACGCCAGGGCATCCTGCTGGACGTCCGATAAGAGCCCGCCATCCACAGATCTGGCAAATGCCGTGATGCCTGAGGCCAGTAATTTTTAAAATTTGTTGGAGTTTCATTTCCTGGGTTTTGATGCCCCCTCCAATGTCTCCCCAGATAGAGCTGTTCACTGCCGGCACTTTCAGGAATGCACAATTTACAGGTGTATGGAATTTTGCAGCCGTCACCTGTTCCTGTAATGATGTGACGTGAGGTAGTTGATGCTGGAAGCCAACTCTTCCTGCAGCGGCTCCTTTGTTTGCGAGGGTATCGCAAACCTTGATGCCATGGCAGACAATTCTTGAACCTCACGCATGCATCCCATGGACATACTTCTGAATTTGGAGTCAGTCATACACTGACCCCTGGCACTCCCCTCCACAGAGAGAGGGATTTTTAAGCAGCCCTGAAACAGGCGCTGCCGCAGGCCCCCGAGGAGACCTGCGCTGATATGGCACCGTTTCACGGAGCATATCATGATGGAGCATCCTCTGTAGGATGAACGTTCGAGAACGCTATCCTTGCTCCATCTGGGATAAATGCCCGAGGACGTTACCCATGTTTGTCGGAGGGGAACCCTCCTGGCTTGACTTGTCCGAGTCCACAGGCCTCGTCAGACTCCATTTGGCTTTGCCCCATCTCGGGGTTGCCAAAGCCTGAAGTCGCTGACCGCACTGTCAGCGACTCGGGCAGCGAACCCGACAGCCGCCGGCTACCCGCACTCCCGCGGTCCTCTGTAGCCGGTTTCCCCGCGGCCCGTCTGGATGTCAACACGGATTTCCATATCCAGCAGGAAACTCTGTAAAAGAGATTCCTGCAACCAAATATACAACCTGAAAATAAGTTTTGAACTTACCTGCAGGGTTTGAAACTTACCGCTGGAGGAGCGACGCCAGTCGTGCGCAATGCGTTAGACGTATTGACGCGCATGCGGGCTGGAGGGCTTCTTCACGTAGTCACTCACGTGACTCCGAAGTAAAATAACCTTCTGCATCAACTGCCCGCATTTTTCACCGTGTATTGTCAAATCCTTACACAGCTCACCAACTCCGATCCTCTGTCTTCTCATACCGAGAGTGCTCAGTCCGCCTAGATGTATGCAATCTCCTGGTTGCTAAACACTTTAACTCACACTCGCACTCCCAATCCCACATTGACCTTTCCGTCAGACTGAAGCCCAACGCAATTTTGAGGAACAGCACCTCGTATTTCGCTTGGGCAGTTTACAACCCAGCAGTATGAATTTTGATTTCTCCAGCTTCAAGTAATCCTTGCTTTCCCTCTCTCTCCGTCCCTCCCCCACCCTAGTTCTCCGACTAGTTTCTCTGTCCTGATTAATTTTACTGTTTGATTGCCTCCTTGTCACCTTCCCCTCAGCCAACAGTGAACCATTCTACAATTCCTTAGCATCGTCTGCTTTGATCTGTTGTTTTCACACCTTACCCTTCCATATCTCTTGGCTCCCTCTCCCCTGACTCTCAGTCTGAAGAAGGGTCTCGACACAAAACGTCACCTATTCCTTCTCTCCAGAGATGCTGCCTGTCCCGCTGAGTTACTCCAGCATTTTGTGCCCCATCTTCAGGGGATGGACAGATGATGTTTTGGGGTCGGGACCTTTCCTCAGACTCCGTTTGAGTCGGGATTCAGATGAGAGTGGAAAGAATTAATAGTGCAGCGCGGTGGCGCAGCAGTAGAATCGCTGTCTCACAGGGCCAGTGACCCAGGTTCGATCCTGACTAAGGGTACTGTCTGTATGGAGTTTGTACATTTTTCCCGTGACCTGCGTGGGTTTTCTCCGGGTGTTTTGGTTTCCTCCCACACTCCAAAGATACGCAAGTCTGAAGAAAGGTCCCTTTCTCTCCAGAGATGCTGCCTGTCCCAGTAGACAATAGGTGCAGGAGTAGGCCATTTGGCCCTTTGAGTCAGCACCGCCATTCAATGTGATCATGGCTGATCATCCCCAATCAGTACCCCGTTCCTGCCTTCTCCCCATATCCCTGCTATCTTTAAGAGCCCTATCTAGCTCTCTCTTGAAAGTATCCAGAGAACTGGTCTCCACCGCCCTCTGAGGCAGAGAATTCCACAGACTCACAACTCTCTGTGTGAAGAAGTGTTTCCTCATCTCCGTTCTAAATGGCTTACCCCTTATTCCTAAACTGTGGCCCCTGGTTCTGGACTCCCCCCAACATCGGGAACATGTTTCCTGCCTCTAGCTTGTCCAAATCCTTAATAATCTTAAATGTTTCAATAAGATATCCTCTCATCCTTCTAAATTTCAGAGTGTACAAGCCCAGCCGCTCCATTCTCTCAGCATATGACAGTCCCGCCATCCCGGGAATTAACCTTGTAAATAAACCTACGCTGCACTCCCTCAATAGCAAGAATGTCCTATCTCAAATTAGGGGACCAAAACTGCACACAATACTCCAGGTGTGGTCTCACTATGGCCCTATACAACTGCAGAAGGACCTCTATATACTCCTATACTCAACTCCTCTTGTCCCACTGGGTTACTCCAGCTTTATTTGTCTATCTTGGGTGTGACCCAGAAATATTGTCTGGACCTTCCTGCTCTGATAAAGGGTCGACGACCCAGAACAATTCGGGTTCTCCCAGTGCAGAATGCTGCCTGACTTGCCCGCTATTTCCAGCACTTTCTATTTAAGTTTCATAATTCAAACAAGATCCTGTCTCTGTATTCGACCTCATCATAATAAATCAAAATATCCATAGGGATCAAAGATCGAGGCAGATCATATTTAGGCACAAAATGCTGGAGTAACTCGGTGGGACAGGCAGCATCTCTGGAGGCAGCACCGCCATTCAATATGATGATGGTTGATCATCCAAAATCAGTACCCCGTTCCTGCTATTTCCCCATATATCTTGATTACGTTAGCCCTAAGAGCTAAATCTAACTCTCTTGAAAACATCCAGTGAATTGGCCTCCACTGCCTTCTGTGGCAGAAATTCCACACTCACAACTCTCTGGGTGAAAATGTTTTTCCTCATCTCAGTCCTGAATGGCCTACCCCTTATTCTTAAACTGTGACCCCTGGTTTTGTACTCCCCCAACATTGGCAACATTTTTTCTGCATCTAGCCTGCCCAATCTTTTAAGAATGTTATATGTTTCTGTAAGATTCCCTCTCATCCTTCTAAATTCCAGTGAATACAAGCCGTCGACCCATTCTTTCATCATATGTCAGTCCCGCCATCCTGGGAAGTATCCTGGTGAACCTACGCTGCACTCCCTCAATAGCAATAATGTCCTTCCTCAAATTAGGAGACTAAAATTGCACACAATGCTCCAGGTGTGGTCTCACCAGGGCCCTGTACAACTGCAGTAGGGCCTCCTTGCTCCTAAACTCAAATCCTCTTGCAATGAAGGCCAACATGCCATTAGCTTTCTTCACTGCCTGCTGTACCTGCATGCTTACTTTCAGTGACTGATGTACAAGGACACCCAGGTCTCGTTGCACCTCCCCTTTTCCTAATCTGACACCATTCAGATAATAATCTGAGCATTCAGATAAGAATGCTGTGGTGGATGTTTGTGTTACAGTTTTATTGTGGTTGTGTGTTCTTTATTATTGTATCACTGCAGACAACCCAAATTTCCACCAGCCTGGCTGTGTGGCAATAAATTATATCTATCTAATCTAATAATCTGCCCCCTGTTCTTGCCACCAAATTGGATAACCTTACTTTTATCCACATTATATTGCATCTGGCATTGCATCTGCCCACTCACCCAACCTATCCAAGGCACCCTGCAACCTCACAGCATCCTCCTCGCAGCTCACGCTGCCACCCAGCTTTGTGTCATCTGCAAACATGGAGATGTTACATTTAATTCCCTCGTCTAAATCGTTAATTTAGCAGGCATTTCCCCGCCCCCACCTTTTTTCCAGCTTTCTACCCCATCTCCATCAGTCTGAAGAGGGGTCCTGACCCGAAACGTTGCCTGTCCATTTCCTCCACGGATGCTGCCTGACCCCTGAGTTCCTCCAGCACTTTGTGTTCAACGCAAAATTCCAGCATCTGCAGATCCTCGTGTCTCCATCTAAACCTTTCTTATCCAAGCACCTGTCCAAATATATTTTTACAAATGTTATTTGTACTTTCTGATGTAGCTCTCAATAGACAATAGGTGCAGGAGTAGGCCATTCGGCCCTTCGAGCCAGCACCGCCATTCAATGTGATCATGGCTGATCATCCCCAATCAGTACCCCGTTCCTGCCTTCTCCCCATAATCTCCTGACTCGGTTATCTTTAAGAGCCCTATCTAGCTCCCTCTTGAAAGTATCCAGAGAACCGGCCTGCACCGCCCTCTGAGGCAGAGAATTCAACAGACTCGCAACTCTCTGTGTGAAAAGGTGTTTCCTTGTCTCCGTTCTAAATGGCTTACCCCTTATTCTTAAACTGGCCCCTGGTTCTGGACTCCCCCAACCTCGGGAACATGTTTCCTGCCACTAGCGTGTCCAAACCCTTAATAATTTTATATGTTTCAATAAGATCTTCAATAAAACCTCTCAATAGGTTTAGGTTTATTACTATTACGTACTGAGGTGTAGTGAAACATTTTGTTTTTGCATGCTATCAGACATACCATACATAAATACAATCAAGGCCAAAAACTACAAGAGGTAGAGAGTGCGGAATATAGTTCTCAGCATTGTAGCGCATCAGTTCCATTGACTAGGTCCAATCTCCACAATGGTGTAGAGGTGAATCGGACAGTAGCTTATGGAAGCCTCGTCACAGAGGGGAAGAAGCTGTTCCAGTGTCTGGCGGTGCGCGCTTTCATGCTTCTGCCCAATGAGAGCAGTGAGAAGAGGGAATGACCGGGGTGTGGACAGGTCCTTGATTATGTTGACTGCTTTTCTGAGGCAGCGTGGTGTAGACAGTCATATCGGAGTCTGATCTGTGTGATGGACTGGACTACATCTACAACTCTGCAATTTCTTAGTCTTGGACAGAGCTGTGATGCAACCTGACATTATGATTCCTACAATGCATCTGTGGACAGTCATTATTTCTACTTCCAGGGTCTCCCCATTACTCCCTTTATCTTTAATTGCTAACTTTTTGCTAACCTCGATTGTTAGCCCAAAATTAGCTTTCTTTCCATGACCGGAGTGAGATGAAAGCGTGGCCAGTGTGGTGTGGGCCTCTGATGATGCTGGTTGCCTTTATTGATGTGGCGACTTCTATCAATCCCTTCAACTGTGGGGAGGTCGGTACCTGTGATGGACCGGGCATCATGTGAACTTGCTTCTTTTACTGTTTAAAAGACATTTGGACAGATATATGGGTTTAGAGGCATATCGATCAAGTGCAGGTGCATGGGCCTACCCAAGATGTCAACTTGGTTAGCAGGGACAAGATGGATCGAAGGGCCTGTTTCCGTGCTGTATAGCTCTATGACTCTCCCCCATTTCCTGTTCCTTTTCTTACCAAAAATACCTGTTAATAAAAATCTATATTTAAATGCTGGGTGAGAGATGGATTGCTGCTGGTGCTTTGGAAAAGGTTTGTATTCTTTACAACGATGAGCTGTTCTCTGACACCAACACGAATCTATTGAAAGTGTACTTGTCCTTGATATTGTTACTGTCTGAACACAAGTGCTGCTTTAACCCGGTGGAATGTTGGACACTGAGATGCTTCTTTCCTCCCATTTAGAGAACTCAACAGCAAGACGTCAGTCAAGTTTGTGCACACTTCCTTCCACGGCGTTGGGCACGACTATGTGCAGGCGGCGTTCAAGGCGTTTGGCTTCGCTCCACCCATTCCAGTTCCGGAGCAGAAGGATCCAGACCCCGAGTTTTCCACTGTCAAATGTCCCAATCCAGAGGAGGGCGAATGTGTGCTGGTAACAATCACTCTTCCATGTTTTGGAAACTTAGATCATCCACAATCAGTACCCCGTTCCTGCTTTCTCCCCACATCCCTTGATTCCGTTAGCCCTAAGCTTAAATCTGACTCTCTCTTGAACAAATGGCTTTCTAAGCAAATGGCTGATTCCTTGATCACTTGTATTTCCTTGTGTGCAGTTTTGGTCTCCAAATTTGAGGAAGGACATTCTTGCTATTGAGGGAGTGCAGCGTAGGTTCACCAGGTTAATTCCCAGGATGGCGGGACTGTCATATGCTGAGAGAATGGAGCGGCTGGGCTTGTATACACTGGAATTTAGAAGAATGAGTGAGGATCTTATTGAAACATAAGATTATTAAGGGTTTGGACACTCAAGAGGCAGGAAACATGTTCCGGATGTTGGGGGAGTCCAGAACCAGGGGCCACAGTTTAAGATTAAGGAGTAAGCAATTTGGAACGGAGATGTGGACAAACTTTTTCACACAGAGAGTTGTGAGTCTGTGGAAGCCGGTTCTCTGGATACTTTCAAGAGAGAGCTAGATAGGGCTCTTAAAGATAGCGGAGTCAGGGGATAAGGGGAGAAGGCAGGAACGGGGTACTGATTGAGGATGATCAGCCATAATCACATTGAATGGTGGTGCTGGCCTGAAGGGCCGAATGGCCTACTCCTGCACCTATTGTCTATCACTGACGATTGACACGAAAAGCTGGTGTAACTCAGTGGGACAGGCAACATCTCTGGATAGAAGGAATGGGCGACGTTTCGGGTAGAGACCCTTCTTCAGACCCTTGATCACTTGTCTTTACACAAAGTGAAGTCTGTCCCGTACCTGGGGGCTTTGCGCAGCAATCTAAAGACAAGTGATGGAGAAGGGTTTGCAACTCCTCGATTTAAAGTGCGGCTGGAAGAGTTGCTGCTTCACAGTTCCTGTAGCCCCGGTATAATCCTGACCCCAGCGCTGTCTGCGTGGTGTTTTCACCTTCTCCCCGTGACCGGCGTGGGTTTTATCCGGGTGCCCCGGTTTCCTACCAGAAGTCAAAGACGTCCAGATTGGTTGTTTAATTGGCCGCTGTGAGTGGTAGAATCTGCGGGGAGTTACTGAGAATGTGGGAAGGGTGAAAATGGGATAAGTGTGGGGTTAGTGTAAGTGGGTGGTCGATGGTTGGTGCGGAATCAATGCCTAATGTAATTTATTTTCCATGCTGCATGACTCTCAATCTCTGATTTTGTGAGATGGGGGGGGGGGGTGGGGAGGGGATGTAAATGATGTGCTGATATAATTTAATCCATTTGGTATTAGTATTATTATCACATGTACCGAGACTCAGTGAAAAACCTTGCAGGCAACTCATAGCATACACGTGTATGAATGTTGTTAATTTTGCCGGAATGAAGTCCGTGGTGAAATGGATGAAGTCAGTGAGTTCTGCTTGGGTGCGGGAGGTAGCACCAATGCAGTCGTCGATGTAGCGGAGGTAGAGTTCGAGGCTAGGGCCCACGCGCGTGCCCATAGCTACACCTTGGATTTAGAGGAAATAGGAGGAGTCAAAGGAAAAGTTGTTGAGGGTAAGGACCAGGCGGAGGAGAGTATCGGTAGGCGGGGATTGGTTGCTTCTGCGGTCGAGGAAGAAACGGAGGGCTTTAAGACCCTCCTGGTGGGGGATGGAGGTGTAGAGTGACTGGACATCCATGGTGAAGATGAGGAAGTGGGGGCCTGGAAAACGGAAATCATGAAGGAGACGAAGAGCGTGTGAGGCGTCTTGGACATAGTTTTGCCAGATGGAAGTTCGTGGTGAAATGGATGAAGTCAGTTTTGCCGGATGGAAGTATGTGTATGTCAGTTAATGCACAGAGAGAGAATAAATAGATTGCTGAATTACAGCTGCAGAGAAATCGCAGATTGTTTTTTTAAAAAGTCCAGGGGGTTCAACGAGGTAGATTGGAAGATCGGGAGTTCACCCTCAGCAGGGGGAAGCAATTATCCTTGAACCTGGTGGTGCGTGCTTTCAAGCCTTTGTATCTTCTGTCCAACAGAAGAGCTGAGAAGAGGGAAGGGCCGGGTTGTGAGTGGTCCATGATTATGTTGGCTGCTATCCCCGAGACAGGGTGAAGTATAGATGGAGTTGTTGGCGTGGAGGCTGGTCTGGCCTGCATTCACTGGCCTGTGATGGACTGGCCTGCATTCACACCTCTGCAATTTCTTGCAGTGAGCAATTGTTATATCAAGCTGTCTTCTTCTTCTTGCGAATGAAACATGAACCAAAGGAATAGTTAGATCTCAAGCCGGGTGTTGAGCAGCCAGGTTGTTGTCTCTGTGACGCATCTGGATAGGATGTTTTCTTTGATGCATCTGTAGAAATTGATAAGAGTCATTGGGCATGTTGAATTTCCTCGGCCTTTTGTGGACTTAAAGTGCATTCAGAAAGTATTCAAATCCCCACACTTTTTCTTTGTCACAGCCTTATTCTAAAATGGATTAAATTCATGTTTTTATCATCAATCTACACACAATACCCCATAATAAACAAGCAAAAACAGGTGTTTAGAAATTTTTGCAAAGTAATTAAAATGAAATAACTGAAATATCACATTTACCTAAGTATTCAGACCCTTTGCTATGACACTAAAAATTGACCTTAGACCTCCGAGACAGGATTGTGTCAAGACACAGATCTGGGGAAGGGTATAAACCAATTTCTGCAGCATTGCAGGTCCCGAAGACCACAGTGGCCTCCGTCATTGGAAGAACTTTGGAACCACCAGGACGCAGTGGAGGCCAATTCACTGGGTGTTTTGAAGAAAGAGTTAGATTTATCTCTTTGGGCTAAAGGAATCAAGGGATATGGGGGGAAAAGCAGGAACGGGGTACTGATTTTAGATGATCACCCATTTTCATATTGAATGGCGGTGCTGGCTCAAAGGGCTGAATGGCCTACTCCTGCACCTATTTTCTATGTTTTTATATTTTTAGGGCAGAGATAGATAGATTCTTGATTAGTACGGGTGTCAGGGGTTATGGGGAGAAGGCAGAGAATGGGGTTAGGAGGGGGAGATAGATCAGCCATGACTGAATGGCGGAGTAGACTTGATGGGCCGAATGGCCGAATTCTACTCCTATCACTTATGAACTTGGAAGCTCTAGGCCATCTCCACTTCAGCACCATTGGTACAGATTGGGGCTTGTACACCATACTGCTGCCTGCAGTTGGCGACCAGCTCTGTCCTTGCGTTGATATTGAGGGAGAAACTGCTGTCTTGACACCATTCTACTAAGCTCCCTTCCTGAGTTTAGTTTATTGGCACGTGTACTGAGGTACAGTGAAAAGCTTTTGTTGCGTGCTAACTAGTCAGCAGAAAGACAATACATGATTACAATCGAGTCATTACAGTGTACATGATAAGGGGATAATGTCTAGTGCAAGGTAAATTCTGATCAAAGATAGTCCAAAGTAGATAAAAATGCTGGAGAAACTCAGCGGGCGAGGCAGCATCTATGGAGCTAAGGAATAGGTGACATTTCGGGTCTCGACCCGAAATGTCACCTATTCCTTAGCTCCATAGATGCTGCCTCGCCCGCTGAGTTTCTCCAGCATTTTTGTCTACCTTCGATATTTCCAGCATCTGCAGTTCTTTCTTAAAGATAGTCCAAGGATCTTTCTGCAGATTAGATAGCACGCAACAAAAGCTTTTCACTGTACCTCGGTACACGTGACAAGAAAATGAAACTGCAAACTCCGATGAGGTGGATGGTAGCTCAGGTCCGCTCTCTCGTTGTTGGTGGGATGGTTCAGCTTCCTGATCTCTCCCTCCTGTGCTTTATCTCGTCACAGTCTGAGACCTGCACCTGGAGTATTGTGTGCAGTTTTAGTCCCCTATTTTGAGGAAGGACATTCTTGCTATTGAAGGAGTGCGGCGTAGGTTCACCAGGTTAATTCCCGGTGTGAGGGGATCTTATTGAAACATATAAGATTATTAAGGGTTTGGACACGCTAGAGGCAGGAAACATGTTCCCGATGTTGGGGGAGTCCAGAACCAGGGGCCACAGTTTAAGAATAAGGGGTAAGCCATTTAGAACGGAGACGAGGAAACATTTTTTTTCCCTCACAGAGAGTTGTGAGTCTGTGGAATTCTCTGCCTCAGAGGGCGGTGGAGACTGGTTCACTGGATACTTTTAAGAGAGAGCTAGACAGCACTCTTGAAGGTAGCGGAGTGAGGGGATATGGGGAGAAGGCAGGAACGGGGTACTGATTGTGGGTGATCAGCCATGATCACATTGAATGGCGGTGCTGGCGCGAAGGGCAGAATGGCCTACTCCTGCTCCTATTGTCTATTGTCACAGTATGTCATGCTGTCACTTGCGGGCAGAGCACCAAGGCAAATTCCTTGTATGTGAATACTTGGCCAATATCATTCATTCATGGACAGGCAATGGTTTGGATCGGAACCCTTCTTCAGAGTCTGATGCTGCCTGACTTGCCAAGTAACTCTGGCACTTGTGTTCAAGAAGGAACTGCAGATGCTGGAAAATCGAAGGTACACAAAAAAGCTGGAGAAACTCAGCGTGTGCAGCAGCATCTATGGAGCGAAGGAAATAGGCAACGTTTCGGGCCGAAACCCTTCTTCAGACTGTAAAACTCTTCAACTCTGGCACTCTTTGTGTCCTTTTGTGGATTAGCCAGTATCTGCAGTGCTTTGCCTCTACTTTCAAGGTGTTGTCGTCTTAACTAAATACTGACACCAGTTTACAAAAACGTTTAACCCTAGTTTCAAAGAGGTGAAAAGTTGAAGAATGTTGGGCTTGTACATGGATTTTTTTCAGAGGGCGTTGCAAATATAATGAGGTTTCTCCCTCATACCCGGCACAGTACACACAGGAAGATGGACACAAAATGCTAGAATAACTCAGCGGGGCAGGCAGCATCTCTGGAGAGAAGGAATGGGTGACGTTTCGTGTCGACATCCTACTTCAGACCCAAAACATCACCCATCCTTCTTTCCAGAGTTGCTGCCTGACCCCCTGAGTTTCTCCAGCATTTTGTGTCTATCTTTGGTGTAAACAAGCTAGAGAGTTTTATTGTCATGTGTTCCAGATAGGACAATGAAATTCCTGCTTGCTGCAACACAACAGAACATGTAAACATAATACAGAACAGGAAATAAAAGTTGAGCGTGTCTATATACCATAGACCATAGATATGCACAAAAATAAACAGATAAAGTGCAATAGACTGTTATTGTTCAGAGCCTGTTTGAAGTTGTGTTTAATAGGCTGATGGCTGTGGGGAAGAAGCTGTTCCTGAACCTGGATGCTCCAGATTTCAAGCTCCTGTACCTTCTTCCCGATGGCAACTGAGAGATGAGTGTGTGGCCAGGATGGTGTGGGTCTCTGATGATGTTGGCAGCCTTTTTGAGGCAGCGACTGCGATAGATCCCATCGATGGTGGGAAGGTCAGAGCCGATAATGGACTGGGCAGTGGTCACAACTTTCTGCATTCTTTTCCGCTCCTGGACACTCAAGTTGCCGAACCAAGCCACGATGCAACCAGTCATCTGCAGTTCCTTCCTCCACAGTGTACATAAGTGCTGTCATCATCAGTAAAATGATCGATTGCCAGGAGTGATCACTGAGTGAGTCTAAACTACTCCCTCTTCGGAGGCTGAGGGGGTGACCTTATTGAGGTGTACAAGATCGGGAGGGACATGGATAAAGTGAACGCTCACAGTCTCTTTCCCAGGGTAGAGGATTCTAAAATTAGAAGGCATAAGGTTAAAGTGAGGGGGGAGAGATTTAAGAGGGACCTCAGGGGAAACTTTTTCCACCAGTGGGTAGTCGATATCTGGAAGAAGCGGCCGGTGGAAGCCATAGAATTGGATACAATTGCGACTTTCTGAAGACATTATGTTTAAGAAAGAACTGCAGATGCTGCAAAAATCGAAGGTAGACAATGCTGGAGTAACTCAGCGGGTGAGGCAGCATCTATGGAGCGAAGGAATAGGTGATGTTTCGGGTCGAGACCCTTTTTCAGACTGACTGTACATGTCAAAAATGGAAAAATGTTCCCAATGTTGGGCGAGTCCAGAACCAGGGGCCACAGTCTTAGAATAAAGTGGAAGCCATTTAAGACTGAGGTGAGAACAAACTTTTTCACCCAGAGAGTTGTGAATCTGTGGAATTCTCTGCCACAGAGACAGTAGAGGCCAATTCACTGGATGTTTTCAAGAGAGAGTTAGATTTAACTCTTAGGCCTAACGGAATCAAGGGATATGGGGGGAAAGCACTTTGTGTAGAAATGTAAAGACAAGTGATCAAGGGTCTGAAGAAGGGTCTCGACCCAAAACGTCACCCATTCCTTCTCTCCAGAGATGCTGCCTGTCCCGCTGAGTTACTTCAGCATTTAGTGTCAATCTTCACTGATCAAGTACAAGTGGGCAAGGAATCAGCCATTAGTTTAGAAAGCCGTTTGTTTAAGAGAGAGTTAGATTTAGCTCTTAGGGCTAAAGGAATCAAGGGATACGGGGGGAAAGCAGGAACTGGGATCAGCCATGGTTTTGGATGATCAGCCATGATCATATTCAATGGCGGTGCTGGCTCGTAGGGCTGAATGGCCTACTCTTGCACCTATTGTCTATATATGTTTCTATTTCTGGAATGGTTAACCCCATGGTGCGGTGATTCTGAGTGGAGTTTTGACTTCAGTAATTCAATCCCCCTGCCATTGCCAGCTCAGCCCTTTGCAAATGTCACAGGTCGGACAGGCTGGGAAGCAGTTGCCTTGGCTCGTTGCTCTCTTGGCTCGTTGCCATGCCTCAACCTTCACGCAGGCGTGGACACACACTGCTGCCCGCGAAACTGCAGCAAGCAGGAAGTAGCTGTCAGGCGAAGTTCATGGCAACAACAGCGGCAGCGGCTAGTGTACGGCAACCTTAACCTTCAGGAAGGAGTTGAGGAGGAATGTCTTCATGCTGGCTCTAGAGAGGGTCCAGAGGAGGGTTATGAGAATGATCCCAGGAATGAGCGGGTTAACCTATGATGAGCGTTGGACGGCACTGGGCCTGTACTCGCTGGAGTTAGAAGATAGAGAGAGGACCTTATTGAAACTTACCGAATGGTGAAAGTCCTGGATAAAGTGGATGTGGAGAGGATGTTTCCACCAGTGGGAGAGACTAGGACCAGAGGGCATAACCTCAGAATAAAAGGATGTACAAAGGAAATGAGGAGGAATTGCGTTGGTCAGAGGGTGGTGAATCTGTAGAATTCATTGCCACAAAAGGCTGTGGAGGCCAAATGAATGGATTATTTTTAAGGCAGAGATAGATATATTCTTGATTAGTACGGGTGTCGGGGGTTATGGGGAGAAGGCAGGAGAATGGGGTTGTGAGGGAGAGATAGATCAGCCATGATTGAATGGCGGAGTGGACTTGATGGGCCGAATGGCCTAATTCTACTCCTATCACTCAATACCTCCAATTCTGTGACCAGGGCGCCGTTCCTAGTCAGCAAGTATCAGTGAGTGGCACAGCGGGTAGAGCTGCTGCCTCACGGCACCAGAGACCTGGATGCCATCCCGACCACGGGTGCTGTCTGGATGGAGTTTGCGCGTTCTCCCCGTGACTGCAAGGGTTTTGCCCGGGTGATCCGGTTTCCTCCCGCACTCCATAGACGTACAGGTTTGTAGGTTAATTGGTTGCGCCAAAAATTGTAAATTGCCCCTAGTGTGTAGGTTATTGCTGGTGCACAGGGATCGGTGGTCAGCGCGGACCCGATGGGCCAAATAGCCTGCTTCTGCGCTGTATCTAACGTAAACCTTACAGGCAAACATATCTAGACCCATTACTTAGTTTATAAGTCCTAGGAGCTGAAACTAGACCATTTGGCCCATCGAGTCTACTCCCCCATTCAATCATGTCTGATCTATCTCTCCCTCTCAACCCCATTCTCCTGCCTTCTCCCCTAATCTTTGATACCTGTACTAATCAAGAATCTGTCAATCTCCACTCTAAAAATACCCACTGGCTTGGCCTCCACAGCCGTCTGTGGCAATGAATTCCACAGATTCACCACCCCTATGACTGTAGAAACTCCTCCTCATCTCCTTTCTAAAGGAACGTCCTTTTATTCCGAAGCTGTGTCCTCTGGTCCTCGACTCCCCCACGAGTGGAAACATCCTCTCCACATCCACTCTATCCAAGCCATTCACTACTCGGTAAGTTTCAATGAGGTCCATCATCCTTCTAAACTCCAGTGAGCACAGGCCCAGTGCCGTCAAATGACATTGAATGGCGGTGCTGGCATGAAGGGCCGAATGGCCAACTACTGCACCTCTTGTCTATTGTCTGGTGCAAATGGTCTGGCAAATTATTTAATAATATATGAAACCTCAACAGATAATATTAACATAAATATAAATATAATGACCCATGGTCAGTCATGACCGAGGGGGGCCTACTACTAAATATTAAAGGAGTGAAGGGATACGTGATCAGACAGGAGGCTAGTGGTTGACATAAGCCTTGATTGTGTTACATGGTGGGGTAACATTGAGGAGCTTAATGGCCTATTCCTATTAGTGACCTGTAGGTTATGGGGAGAAGGCAGGAGAATGGGGTTAGGAAGGAGAGATAGATCAACCATGATTGAATGGCGGAGTAGACGATGGGCTGAATGGCCTAATTCCACTCCTATCCCTAAGAAGAATGAGGGGGGACCTCATTGAAACATACAGAATAGTGAACGGCGTGGATGGAGTGGATGTGGAGAGGATGTTTCCACTTGTGGGAGAGTCTAGGACTAGAGGTCGTAGCCTCAGAATTAAAGGACATTATTTTAGGAAGGAAATTAGGAGAATTTTCTTCAGCAAAGGGTGGTGAATCTGTGGATTTCTTTGCCACAGAAGGCACAAAGTCGGTGGATATTTTTATGGCAGAGATATATAGATTTTTGATCATTGCAGGTGTCAGAGGTTATGGGTAGAAGGCAGGAGAATGGGGTTAGGAGGGAGAGATAGATCAGCCATGATTGAATGGCGGAGTAGACTTGATGGGCTGAATGGCCTAATTCTACTCCTATTCCTTATGACCTGAAACGCCGTTTGTCCATTCCCTCCACAGATGCTACCCATCCTGCTGAATTCCTCCAGAAACTTGTGCTTTGTTCAAGATTCCAGCATCAGCATCTTCTTATGTTGTTTTCTTGATTGAACAAATGGTGAAATCTGTGACTGACTTTATAAAGGATGGTTTGATGAACTTGCCTTTGGCTCATGGCTGCTAATCACATACTCAGTGTCTCAAAGTGGAGGGCATTCTTTTGCAGTCATTACTTTTATGAAGGGGAAGGGAGTACAAAGTTAGAGGGCAGAGATTTAAGGTGAGGGGGGGAGAAATTTAAAAGGGAACTTTATCACGTGTAGAGTGGTGCATTTACGAGCTGCCAGAGGAAGTAGTTGAGATGGACAATAACAACATGTGGAAGACATTGTGACAGGTACATAGATAGGGGAAGTGTGGAAGCTTGGTAGAGTCCACATCTTGCACTCTGAGACAGTTCTGAGCCCCTCGTACACTAACAGCTTAGGAGCGAATAGTATGGCACAATTCTCTCTCTCATTCGCTCTCTCTCTCTCTCTCTCTCTCTGTCTCTCTCTTTCTGTCTCTCTCTTTCTGTCTCTCTCTCTCTTTCTGTCTCCCTCTCTGTCTCTGCCACATAAGGCAATGGAGGTCAATTCTCTGGATGTTTTCAAGAGGGAGATTTACCTCAGGATTAAAGGAATCAAGGGATATGGGGAAAAAGCAGGAACTGATTGTAGATGATCAGCCATGATCATATTGAATGGCGGTGCTGGCACGAAGGGCCGAATGGCCTACTCCTCCACCTACCTTTCTCGCTCTCTTTCTCTCTCTGTCCCTTTCTCTGTCTCCCTCTCTCTCTCTGTCTGTGTCTCTCTCTCTTTTTCTCTCTCTGTCTGTGTCTCTGTCTGTCTCTCTCTTTTTCTCTCTCTGTCTGTGTCTGTCTCTCTCTCTCTTTCTCTCTCTCTGTCTTTCTCTGCCTGTCTCTCTTTCTCTTTCTTTCTCTCCCTGTCTCTGCCTCTCTCTGTGTCTCTCTCTGCCTGTGTGTGTGTGTGTGTCTCTCTCTCTCTCTCTATCTCTGCTCTCTCCATTTCTCTCTCGCTTTCTCTTTCTCTCTCTCTCTCTGTCTCATTTCTCCCTCTCCCTCTCCCTCTCCCTCTCCGTCTCCGTCTCCGTCTCCGTCTCCGTCTCTGTCTCTCTCTCTCTCTCTGTCTCTCCATGTCAACGATGATACTTCAGTAAGTAGTGACCCGTCACTGTAAATAGACTTCACTTGACGTGACCTTTCTCTGCTCTCTGTCGTTAGGTTCTTGCAATCAAGTTGGCTGAGAAGGAAGGGGCTCGGGTTGTGTTGGCCACAGATCCCGATGCCGACAGACTGGCTGTTGCAGAAGAGCAAGAGGAGTAAGTGTTCATAGTGAGCCATGTTCGTCACTCGGTGCTGTGCACAGCTTTCATTACTGCCCACTTTATTGCGTGCAATTCTGGTCATCCCCAAATTGGAAGGCTTTGGAAAGGGTGCAGATGAGGTTTACCACAACGCTGCCTGGATTAGCTGCAGGGAGAGGGTGCAGAGGAACTTTGCCAGAATGCTGCCTAGATTATAGATCATTAGCTACAGGGAGAGGTTGGGTCGACTTGGATTGTTTTCTCTGGAACGTTAAAGGTTGCTAGGAGACCTAATAAAACTATACAAAATTATGAAAGGCATAGATAGGATAGACCAGGGGTCGGCAACCTTGTTCTGCATAGGGGCCAGGCAGGACCCATGTGTGTGAGCAGATGGCGGGCCACATCTATCGCCATAGTGTGACACTTGGTGTTGTTTTTCCCATTAGTTTTCACGTGTTTTTCAATTCGTTTTCTGCAGTTCCCAGGTCGGCCCGCCTGCCCCCGGATTGGCTGTCGCTCCCAGGGTGCTTGTGTGCCCCGGGACGAGCTGCAGTTCCCAGATCAGCTCGCGTTCCCGGGACGAGCTGCAGGCCCCAGGTCGGCTGCATGCCCCAGGACTGGCTGCGGTTCCCAGGTCGCAATAACGAATTGAAACAAAAAACGCGCCTGCGGGCCGGTTGTTTTTGGGTTAGGGGCCGGATCCGGCCCGTGGGCCGGAGGTTGCCGACCCCTGGGGTAGACAGTCAGAAAACCTTTTCCTTTTGAAACCTTTTGAAGATATCAAATACTGGGGGGCACAGCTTTAAGGTGAGAGGGACAAAGTTTAAAGGAGATGTGCACATCAGTATTTTTTGCACAGATAGTGGTGGGTGCCTGGAACGCTCTGCCAGAGTTGGTCATATAGAGTCTTACAGCGTGGAAACAGGCCAACAGGTCCCATCTACCCTAGACCCACCTGCCTGCATTTGGCCCATATCCCTCTAAACCTGTCCTATCCATGTACCTGTCTAATGTTTCTTAAACATTGCGATGGCACCTGCGCACATGTGTAGTACCTTGGTGGTGGTGGAGGCTGATACATTAGTGGTGTTTAAGAGACTTTAGCATAGGCACATGTATGTACGGGGAATGTACAGGTATGGATTATGTTCCGTCAGATGAAGTTGGTTAGCATCATGTTGGGTACAGACATTGTGGGCTGAAGGGTCTGCTCTTGTGCTCATAAGATCTTGTGATAGGAGCAGAATTACGCCATTCGGCCCATCATGTCTACTCCACCATTCAATCATGGCTGATCTATCTCTCCCTCCTAACCCCATTCTCCTGCCTTCTCCCCATAACCTACAGGTCACTAATAGGAATAGGCCATTAAGCTCCTCAATGTTACCCCACCATGTAACACAATCAAGGCTTATGTCAACCACTAGCCTGTAACACCCGTACTAATCAAGAATCTGTCTATCTCTGCCTTAAAAATATCCACTGACTTGGCCTCCACAGCTTTCTGTGGCAAAGAATTCTACAGATTCACCGCCCTCTGACGAAAGAAATTCCTCCTCATCTCCTTTAAGTCTGAGGCTATGACCTGTAGACCTGTAGACTCTCCCACCAGTGGAAACATCCTTTCCACATCCACTCTCATTCTTCTAAACTCCAGCGAGTACAGGCCCAGTGCGGTCAAACGCTCATCGTAGGTTAACCCACTAATTCCTGGGATCATTCTCGTAAACTTCCTCTGGACCCTCTCCAGCGCCAGCACATCCTTCCTCGGATATGATGCCCAAAACTGCTGACAATATTCCAAATGCGGCCTGACCAGTGGCTTATAGATCCTCAGCTGTACCGTTCCGAGTTCTATGTTCCACAGTTTTCATGTGGTTGGGTCAAAACACCTCCTTCAGGGAGTATTTTAGTGATTGATGTCCAGAGGTTACATTTTAAGGTTATTGACTAAAGATCCTGAGTTTGAGAGAGGGATATAAACAAATAACAGCACAGGAACAGGCCCTTCAACCCACAATATCTGTGCTGTCATTTCTATCCTCTCTCCTCCTACCTCCACCCTCAATACAGTCATGGAGACATGCAGTGGACCCAACTTGCCCACGTCGATCAACATGCCCCATTTTCACTAGTCCCACCTGTCCACACACCATCTGATGGAGCAGGACTGATCAGATGGTTCACAAAGGGGCTTACACAACATGTTTAGTTTGGAGATATAGCATGGAAAAGGTCCTTTGGCCCACCGAGTTCATGCTGACCATCGATCACCCGTCTCCTTTAAACATCTGCCTCCAGCACCCTCTGGCATCGTGTTAAAGGGCACTCGCCACTCTGTTTGAAAAAAATTGCCCCACGCACCTCTTTTAAACATTTCCCCTCCCACCTAAAAACCTGTGCCCTCTAGCCTTTGATATTTCCACTGTAGGATAATGGTTCTGACTGTCTACCCTATCCATGCCTCACATAATTTCATATACTTCTGTCAAGTCCTTTAAAATCTCACCTTGAAGATAGGTACAGTAAACAGCCCAAGGTATCGAGTAGTGTGGAAAAGAACAGTAGATGCTGGTGAACACTGAAGATAGACACAAAATTCTGGAGTAACTCAGTGGGTCAGGCAGCATCTCTGGTGAAAAACGAATAAGATCATAAGTGATACGAATAGAATTAGGCCATTCGTCCCATCAAGTCTACTCTGCAATTCAATCATGGCTGATCTATCTCTCCCCCCTAACGCCGTTCTCCTGCCTTCTCCCCATAACCCCAACACCCGTACTAATCAAGAATCTAGCTATCTCTGCCTTAAATATATCCACTGACTTGGCCTCCACAGCCGTCTGTGGCAGAGAATTCCACAGATTTAACACCAATCGAGACCCTTTAGAAGAAGAAGTCCCAACCCGTCACCTATCCATGTTCTCCAGAGATGCTGCCTGACCCGCTGACTTACTCCAGCACTCTGTGAAACATCATCTATCCATGTTCTCCAGAGATGCTGCCTGACCCGCTGAGTTACTCCAGCACTCTGTGAAACATCATCTATCCATGTTCTCCAGAGATGCTGCCTGACCCGCTGAGTTACTCCAGCACTCTGTGAAACATCATCTATCCATGTTCTCCAGAGATGCTGCCTGACCCGCTGAGTTTCTCCAGCGTTTTGTGTCTACCCCCCCCCCAAAGTATCTAACCTGTTTCTTGTGTCTCGATGCAGTGGCAGATGGAAGGTGTTTTCTGGCAACGAGCTGGGGGCTCTCCTGGGCTGGTGGATGTTTAGCTGCTGGAGGAGTGAGCACCCCGACCTCTCTGACGTGAAGAACGTCTACATGCTGGCCACAACCGTCTCCTCCAAAGTCCTGCAGGCCCTCGCCGTTCATGAAGGCTTCCACTTTGAGGTGAGAAGCTTTGCCGACATTGCAGTCGTACAGCTCGAGCCGTACAGCTCGAAGTCAGGCCCTTCGGCCCAGCTTCCCCATGCCGTCCGCTACGCCCCACCTACCCCAGTCCCTTTATGTTTCAGGAAACTCTGCCGGGGTTCAAGTGGATTGGAAACCGAATCGACGAGTTGCTTCAGAGCGGGAAAGAAGTGTTGTTCGCATTTGAGGAATCCATTGGTGAGACACTTGGTATTTTTAAGTCTGAAGAAGGGTCTCGACCCGAAACGTCAACTATTTCCTTCGCTCCATAGATGATGCCTCACCCAGCTGAGTTTCTCCAGCATTTTTTACCTTTGTATTTGGTCTCTGCACTGTAGTACCAACAGACAGCCACTGCCTGTGACCACAGAGAACTGTACAGCGCGGAAACAGGCCCTTCGTCCCACCAAATCCGCGCCGACCAGCGATCGCCCGTTCACACACTAGTTCAGTTTAGAGATACGGCGCGGAAATAGGCCCTTTGGTCCACCGGGTCCGCGCCGACCAGCGATCCCCGCACATTAACACTACCCTACACACACTAGGGACAATTTTTTAACATTTATACCAAGCCAATTAACCTACAAACTAGCACGTCTTTAAAATGTGGGGGGAAAACCCACGCAGGTCACGGGGAGAAAGTACAAACTCCAGACAGACAGCACCCGTAGTCAGGATTGAATCCGGGTGTCTGGCATTGTAAGGCCGCAGCTCTACCACTACACCACCGTGCCGGCCTATCCCCCTAAATCCTTCCCATCCCTATATCTGTCCAAATGTCTTTTAAACCTGGTAATTGTATCTGTTTCTCCTGCTTCCTCAGGCAGCTGGTTTCAGACACGGCACGGGGCGGGACAGTGGCGTAGCTGGTAGAGCCGCTGCCTGACAGTGTCAATGACCTGTGTTCCATCCTGACCTCAGATGCTGCCTGCATGGAGTTTGCACGTTCTCCCTGTGCCGTATGGGTTTCCTCTGGGTGCTCCGGTTTCCTCCACATCCCAAAGACGTGCTGGTTTGTCGGTTAATTGACTTCTGCAATTTGTCCTTCCTATGCAGGGTATCGATAAGCAAGTGGGATAACATAGAACTAATGTGAACGATGGTCAGCATGGACTGAGTGGGCCAAAGGGCCTGTCGTATCCATGCTGTATCAACCGATCAATGCAGACTACCCTTTGAGTGGATAAAGTTGCCCTGAGTCCCTGTTAAATCTCTCCCCTCTCACCTTAAGCCAGTGCCCTCGAGTTTTAGAATCCTCTACCCTGGGATAAAGACCTTGAGCGTTCACTTTATCCACGGCTTTCTTGGCTGGGGTTAAGAGGGAAAGATAGATCAGCCATGATTGAATGGCGGAGTAGACTTGATGGGCTAAATAGCCTAATGTTTCTCCTATCACTTATGACATGATATTTTGTGTCATATGTTAATAAGTGATAGGAGCAAAATTAGGCCATTTAGCCCATCAAGTCTACTCCGGCATTCAATCGAGACCCTTCAGAAGAAGAAGTCCCAACCCGAAACGTCACCTATTCCTTTTCTCCAGAGATGCTGCCTGACCCGCTGAGTTACTCCAGCACTCAGTGAAACGTCACCTATCCATGTTCTCCACAGATGCTGCCTGGCCTGCTGAGTTACTCCAGCACTCAGTGAAACGTCACCTATCCATGTTCTCCACAGATGCTGCCTGACCCGCTGAGTTACTCCAGCACTCTGTGAAACGTCACCTATCCATGTTCTCCACAGATGCTGCCTGACCCACTGTGTTACTCCAGCACTCTGTGAAACGTCACCTATCCATGTTCTCCTGAGATGCTGCCTGACCCGCTGAGTTACTCCAGCGTTTTGTGTCTACCCCATTCTCCTGCTTTCTCCCCATAACCCCTGACACCCGTACTAACCGAGAATCTATCTCTGCTTTAAAAACATCCATTGCCTTGGCCTCCACAGCCTTCTGTGTGTGAGTTACCGAGCTGGTGTTCTGCCCAGCAACACTAGACAGATAATTAATCTTGCACAAACCAAGACATATCAACATCATGTGAACAAGATTCATTGCTGCTGTGATTTTACTGCTGACTGTTATTAATATGGATAGTTGCTGTCTACTGTTTTTAAAGTTGTGTGTGAATAGGTAACTTCTTAATATGTGGGACACAAAACGCTGGAGTAACTCAGCAGGACAGGCAGCATCTCTGGAGAGAAGGAATGGGTGACGTTTCCGGTCGAGTTTACATGCAAATTTTTACATTCTCTTTAAAATTCACTGCTCATCGCAATGCAGATTTTATAAAACTTTACTGTGTGAATTTATTATAAAAAGTCTGACGATGCATCTCGACCCAAAACGTCATCTGTCCATTCCCTCTCCAGATGGAGTCAGAGAGTGATACAGCATGAAAACTGGCCCCTCATCCTAACTTGTCCATGCCGACCATCTAAGCTAGTCCCATTTACCCACGTTTGGTCCATATCCATGTATCTGTCCAAGTATATTTTAAATGCTGCCTGGTCCCTCCAGGACTAAGTTCATAAATTCTAGGAGCTGAATTAGGCCATTCGGCCCATCAAGTCTACTCCACCTTTCGACTGATCTATCTCTCGCTCCTAACTCCATTCCCCTGCCTTCTCCCCATAACCCCTAATCAAGACTACTGTTGTGAATTCAGTCTGAAGAAGGGTCTCGACCCGAAACGTCACCCATGCCTTCTCTCCAGAGATGCTGCCGGTCCCGCTGAGTTACTCCAGCATTTTGTCTACCAATCGAGGCTACTCTGTCTTGCTCACTATTTTCAGCATCTGCAGTTTTATTCGGTGTTTATTGTTCGAGTTATCGAGATTGAGTGTTGAAGGTGAGGCAGAATGTAATGTGCTGCCTAATGTGGGCAGGCTCTGTACTCACGGACTTCCTTGTGTGCCTTCCACACTCCCACCACTCACACCTCGGCCCCTTTGCTCTCGTTGCCTATAGGCTTCATGTGCGGCACGCTGATGTTTGACAAGGATGGGGTGAGTGCAGCAGTGGTGGTGGCCGAGATGGCGGCGTATCTGGAGACCAGAAACCTCACCATAGTCCAGCAGTTGAATAACATTTACAGAACGTGAGTAATGCCAACTAGGTATCGAAGTGGGGCTCAGCTACTTGTTTAGTTTAGAGATACAGCGCGGACAGAGGCTCTTCGGCCCACCGAGTACACGCCGACCAGCGATCGCCCGTTCACACGCTAGTTTAGTTTAGAGATACAGCGCGGACAGAGGCTCTTCAGCCAACCGAATCCGTGCCGACCAGCGATCGCCCGATCACAAACACTATCCTGCACACACTAGGGACAATTTACAATTTTTCTTTACCAAAGCCAATTAATCTACAAACCTGTACGTCTTTGGAGTGTGGGAGGAAACCCGAGCACCTGGAGAAAACCCATGCGGGTCACGGTGGGAATGTACAAACTCCGTACAGACAGCGCCTGTGGTCAGGATCGAACCCGGGTCTCTGGCACTGTAACGATACGATAGAACTTTATTCATCCCAGGAGGGAAATTGATCTGCCAACATCCTTAAAAACACAAAATACATAAAACACAAAATACATGAAACATGAAATTAAAGTGATGAGTGGAAAGGATTGGGGGATGTGCAAAGATTGGGGAGAGAAGGGGGAGTCACTCTCAGTTTACCCCATGACAGAAGGGGGAGGGGTTGTACAGTTTGATAGCCACAGGGAAGAAGGATCCCCTGTGGCGTTCTGTGCTGCATCTTGGTGGAACCAGTCTGTTGCTGAAGGTGCTCCTCAGGTTGACCAGTGTGTCATGGAGGGGGTGAGCTGTATTGTCCAGGATGCTCCGCAGTTTGAGGAGCAACCTCCCCTCCAAGACCAACCTCCCGTGACTCCAACTCCACCCCCAGGACAGAGCCGGCCTTCCTGATGAGTTTGTTGATCCTGTTGGCGTCCGCGGCCTTCGCCCTGCTGCCCCGGCACACGGCAGCGAAGAAGGTAAGGCAGCAACTCTACCGCTGTGCCGCCGTGCTGTTTGTGTTTCCTGCCGTTATATCTTCAGTCCTCTGATCACAGGTCACTTTCTCTGTTGCATTAAACTGTGCGTTAGAAATGCTGAAGTTTATTATCCAGTGGGCGGCACAGTGGGGCAGCGGGAAGAGTTGCTGCCTCACAGCGCCAGGGACCCGGCTTCGTTCCTGACGTCGGGTGCTGTCGGTGTGGAGTTTGCATGTTTTTCCTGGGACCACGTGGGGTTTCCTCCAGGTGCTCCGGTTTCCTCCCACGTCCCAAAGACCTGCGTTCATTGTAAAATTGCCCCCATAGTGTTTAGTGAGTGGATGCGAAAGTGAGATAATGTAGAAGGAGGGTGAGTGGGTGAGCGATGGTCGGCGTGGGCCAAAGAGCCTGTTTCCATGCTATACCTCTAAACTAAACTAAACGCTTTGTTTTAACAAGCTATCCAAGCAGATCAGATAATACTGTACAGAAACACAATCAAATCAAACTCAAGGGCAATGGATAGAACAAAAGGGAAGATACAAAGTACAGAATATATTAGTGTTTGACAATAGATGCAGGAGGAGGCCATTCGGCCCTTCAAGCCAGCACCGCCATTCAATGTGATCATGGCTGATCATCCCCAATCAGTACCCCGTTTCTGCCTTCTCCCCGTATACCCTGACCCCTGCATTCTCATAGCATCCTCCTCGCAGTTCACACTGCCACCCAGCTTTGTGGCATCTGCAAATTTGTACATCAAGCGAACACCAGCAGACTCAGGAACAGCTTCTTCCCCTCTGCAATCAGGCTTCTGAACGGTCCTTCCATGAGCTAGGGTACTGTCCCATTCACCTCCACCCCGTTGCGGACATTGGACTTTGTCTCTGGAACTGATGCGCTACAATGCTGAGAACTATATTCTGCACTCTGTATCTTGCCCTTTGCTCGACCTGTTGTACTTGAGTTGAACGTGATTGCATTTATGTGTGGTATTATCTAATCTAGCATGCAGAACAATACTATTCACTGTACCTCGAAACACGTGGCATTAATAAACTTCAATCTAAGTTTTGGCCGCTTCTCGAAATGCATGGAAACTTATAACTGGACATTGGTTTTCACCGTCTGTGTGTTTAGGTATGGTCATCACATCTCCAGAACCTCTTACTTTAAATGTTACGACCCTGCTACAATTAAGAAAATCTTTGAACGGCTTCGGAACTATGAGACGGAAAGTCAGTACCCTTGTCTCTGTGGCTCATTTGAAATTTTGCACATCAGGGATGTAACCACTGGATTTGACAGCAGCCAACCCAATAATAAGTCGGTAAGCTTAAATCGTTTCTCATATCTCACCCCCTGGTCTATTTCTATGCAGCAATCTTACCAGCATTGGTTTTGCAAGCGGCGTTATTTAGAATGCTAGATAACTATGAAGGATGGCTGCAGCGGTAGAGTTGCTGCCTTACAGCCCTTGCAGCGCCGGAGACCCGGGTTCCATCCTGACTACGGGCGCTGTCTGTACGGAGTTTGTACCTTCTCCCCGTGACCCGCATGGGTTTTCCCCGAGATCTTCGGTTTCCTCCCACACTCCAAAGAAGTACAGGTTGTAGGTTAATTGGCTTGGTATAAATATAAATTGTCCCTAGTGGGTGTAGGATTGTGTTAGTGTGCGGGGATCGCTGGTCGGTGCGGACTCGGTGGGCCGAAGGGCCTGTTTCCGCGCTGTATCTCTAAACTAAACCAAACTAGACTCTGAAAGCCCAAGATCAAGGACCAGTCTCACCCCGTCCACTCCCTCGTCTCCCCCTGATCACTCCCTCTTCTCCCCTCTCCCATCGGGCAAGAGGTACAGAAGTGTGAAAACGAACAAACACCTCCAGATTCAGGGACAGTTCCTTCCCACCTGTTATCAGGTAACTGAACCATCCTCTCACCTACAAGAGAGCGGTCCTGACCTCCCATCTACCTCATTGGAGACCCTGGGACTATCTTTAATCGGACTTTATTCCCTTTACCATGTATCTGTACATTGTGGACGACATATATTGTATTTCTGCTGATTGGATAGCACGCAACAGAAAAACACGTGACAATAATAAACTAAACTGAACTAATCACATTGAGGTAAGTAACTCATACAACATGGGAAGAGGCCCTTCAGCCCAACCTGCCCGTGTTGGCCCAGCTAGTCCTATTTGCCTGCATTTGATCCATACCGCTGCAAACCGTAGCGGTATGGATCAAAGAGTCTAGGGCTAGAGGTCATAGCCTCAGAATTAAAGGACGTTCTTTTAGCAAGGAGATGAGGAGACATTTCTTTAGTCAGAGGGTGGTGAATCTGTGGAATTCTTTGCCACAGAAGGCTGTGGAGGCCAAGTCAGTGGATATGTTTAAGGCAGAGACAGATAGATTCTTGATTAGTACGGGTGTCAGAGGTTATGGGGAGAAGGCAGGAGAATGGGGTTCGGAGGGAGAGATAGATCGGCCATGATTGAATGGCGGAGTAGACTTCATGGGCCAAATGGCCTAATTCTACTACTATCACTTATGACCTTATGACCAAACTGGTAAACAGGAGTATCACTTATGACCTTATGACCAAACTGGTAAACAGGAGATCCTGAGTTCGTATATCAGCGGTGCCTGCAAGGCAAAGAATATTTTGGCTTTGAGAGGGTGGAGTCAGAGTCGAAGGTGGACACAAAAAGCTGGAGTAACTCAGCGGGTTAGGCAGCATCTCTGGAGAGAAGGGTCTCGACCTGAAACATCCCCCATTCCTTCTCTCCAGTGATGCTGCATTGTTCCCATGCTGACCCTACTTCCTTTGATGCCATTAACTGCTGAAAATGTATTGCCTTGTCTATTTCATTTCCACAATCACATACTACCTCACTTTTCTTTTCCACACCTCTCCTAGGATCGCAGTGGTGTATATACCTGGGAGAGCTTTGCATGCAGTTCCCTCTCACTGTCTGTTTGTGGTGAACACTCACTCGCTCTGTGAAGCCCCCCGGATCCACACACGTGGGTGGACCCTTGCTTCCTCCCTCCCCCCTGCCACCCTGCCTCCCTTCTGCACCCTTCTGCAGTTGTACAAAGCCCTAGTGAGACCACATCGGAGTATTGTGTGCAATTTTGGTCCCCTAATTTTAGGAAGGACATTCTTGCTATTGAGCGAGGAACAAGGCTAATTCCCGGGATGGCGGGACTGTCATATGCTGAGAGAATGGAGCGGCTGGGCTTGTACACTCTGGAGTTTGGAAGGATGAGAGGTTATCTCATTGAAACATATAAGATTGTTAAGGGCTTGGACACACTAGAGGCAGGAAATATGTTCCCGATGTTGGGGGAGTCCAGAACCAGGGGCCACAGTTTAAGAATAAGGAGTAAGCCATTTAGAACGGAGATAGGAACGGGGTACTGATTGGGGATGATCAGCCATGATCACATTGAATGGCGGTGCTGGCTCGAAGGGCCGAATGGCCTACTCCTGCACCTATTGTCTATTGGCTCCTACACTGCTCCCTGCCCCTCCCCCCCTCTCCCTCCTTCCCACGTTGCTCACAGCTGCAAGAATGTTCCCAACATCGGCACCTCACACTCACACCTCAACTCGTTCTCAGTCTCGTGCACGATTCTCACACCCCGAGTCTTCGGGTCACGCCGCACGCACATGCAGAATTCAGTGACATGAAGAAGGCTGCGTTAGAAAGAGGTGGCTTGCTGCTGCAAATAGGTGTCTGGTTCACACTGTTTGATGCCTGGAAGGAATTTGGGCCCAGAATATTGGAATCACACAGAAAGCCCATCAATGCTACTTCTTCCTTATTTTGGATCCGTCACAGAGACTTACAGCACGGAAACAGGCCCTTCGGCCCAACTTGCCCGCACCGGCCAACATGTCCCATCTACACTAGTTCCACCTACTTTGCAGGAAGATTGTTCCCGATGTTGGGGAAGTCCAGAACAAGGGGTCACAGTTTAAGGATAAAGGGAAAATCTTTTAGGACCGAGATGAGGAAAACTTTTTTCACACAGAGAGTGGTGAATCTGTGGAATTCTCTCCCGCAGAAGGTAGTTGAGGCCAGTTCATTGGCTATATTTAAGAGGGAGTTAGATGTGGCCCTTGTGGCTATAGGGATCAGGGGGTATGGAGAGAAGGCAGGTACAGGATACTGAGTTGGATGATCAGCCATGATCATATTGAATGGCGGTGCAGGCTCAAAGGGCCGAATGGCCTACACCTGCACCTATTTTCTATGTTTCTATGTTTGGTCCAAATCACTCCAAACCTGACCTATCCATCTAACTGTTTCTTAAACATTGGGATAGTCCCAGCCTCAACTACCTCCTCTGGCAGCTTGTTCCATACACCCACCACATTTTGCGTAAAAAGGTTACCCCTCCTATTATTCCTATTAAATCTTTTCCCCTTCACCTTAAACCTATATCCTCTGGTCCTCAATTCATCTATTCTGGGCAAGAGACTCTGTGCATCTACCCGATCTATTCCTCTCATGATTTTATACACCTCAATTAGATCACCCCTCATCCTGCCCTCCAAGGAATAGAGACCCAGCCTGCTCAACCTCTCCCTATAGTTCAGACCCTCTAGTCTTGGCAACATCCTCGTAGATCTTCTCTGAACCCTTTCCAGCTTGACAATATCTTTCCAATAACATTGTGCCCAGAACTGAATACAATACTCTAAATGCGGTCTCACCAACGTCTTATACAACTGCAACATGACCTCCCAACTTCTATACTCAATACTCTGATTGATGGCCAATGTACCAAAAGCTACCTGCGACTTGAACTTCAAGGAACCATGCACCTGCACTCCTAGATCCCTCTGCTCTACAACACTCCCCAGAGGCCTACCATTCACTGTGTAGGTCCTGCCCTTGTTAGACTTCCCAAAATGCATCATATCACACTTCTCTGTATTAAATTCCCTCCACCTGGCCAATCGATCCAGATCCTGCTGCAATCGTTCACAACCATCTTCACTATCTGCAAAACCACTCACTTTTGTATCATCTGCCAATTTGCTAATCTTGCCCTGTATGTTCTCATCCAAATCATTGATGTAGATGACAAACAGTAATGGGCCCAACACCGAACCCTGAGGCACACCACCAGTCACAGGCCTCCAGTCCGAGAAGCAACCTTCCACCATCACCCTCTGCTTTCTTCCATGGAGCCAATTTGCTATCCATTCAGCTATCTCTCCTTGGATCCCTTGCAATCTAACCTTCCAGAGCAGCTTGCCATGTGAAACTTTGTTGAATGCTTTGCTCAAATCCATACATACAACATCTACAGCTCTGCCCTCATCAGCCTCTGTTTCCATGTTGTATGATTCTGACTCTCAATCCTTCTCAGATTATTGTAAAAAAGAACTTGCCCTGCACCTCCTTTAAACCTTGGCCCGCTCACCTTAGAGCAACAGAAGAGAACTAAAAGGGCAATACAGGGAGAAAATATGAAGTACGAAGATAAGATAGCCAAGAATATAAAGGAGGATAGTAAAAGCTTCTTTAGATATGTGAAGAGGAATAAATTAGTTAAGACAAATGTGGGTCCCTTGAAGACAGAAACAGGTGAATTTATTATCGGGAACAAGGAAATGGCAGACGAGTTGAACAGGTACTTTGGTTCTGTCTTCACTAAGGAGGACACAAACAATCTTCCTGATATAGTAGGGGACAGAGGACTTAGGGTTACGGAGGAACTGAAGGAAATTCATAATTGGGGAGGAAATTATGTTGGATAGACTGATGGGACTGAAGGATGATAAATCCCCAGGGCCTGATGGTCTGTATCCCAGGGTACTTAAGGAAGTGGCTCTAGAAATCGTGGATGCATTGGTGATAATTTTCCAATGTTCTATAGATTCTGGATCAGTACGTTTGGATTGGAGGGTAGCTAATGTTATCCTACTTTTTGAGAAAGGAGGGAGAGAGAAAACAGGGAATTATAGACCTATTAGCCTGACATTGTGGTGTGGAAGATGCTGGAGTCAATTATAAAAGATGAAATAGCAGCACATTTGGATAGCAGTAACAGGATCGGTCCGAGTCCGCATGGATTTACGAAGGGGAAATCATGCTTGACTAATCTTCTGGAATTTTTTGAGGATGTAACAAGTAAAATGGACAAGGGAGAGCCAGTGGCTGTAGTGTACCTGGACTTTCAGAAATCATTTGATAAGGTCCCACATAGGAGATTAGTGGGCAAAATTAGAGCACATGGTATTGGGGATAGGGTACTGACATGGATAAATTGGTTGGCAGACAGGAAACAAAGAGTAGGGATTAACGGGTCGCTTTCAGAATAGCAGGCAGTGACTAGTTGGGTGCTGGGACTGCAGCTATTTACAATATACATTAATGATTTAGATGAAGGGATTAAAAGTAACATTAGCAAATTTGCAGATTTCACAAAGCTGGGTAGCAGTGTGAGCTGCAAAGAGGATGCTATGAGGATGCAGGGTGACTTGGACAGGTTGGGTGAGTGGGCAGATGCATGGCAGATGTAGTTTAATGTGGATAAATGTGAGGTTATCCACTTTGGTGGCAAGAACAGGAAGGCAGATTATTATCTAAATGATGTCAAGTTAGGAAAAGGGGAAGTACAACGTGATCTGGTTGTCCTTGTACTTCAGTCACTGAAAGTAAGCATGCAGGTACAGCAAGCAGTGAAGAAAGCTAATGGCATGTTGGCCTTCATAACAAGAGGAGTTGAGTCTAGGAGCAAAGAGGTCCTTCTGCAGTTGTACAGGGCCCTGGTGAGACAACACCTGGAGTATTGTGTGCCGTTTACGTCTCCAAATTTGGGGAAGGACATTCTTGCTATTGAGGGAGTGCAGCGTAGGTTTGCAAGGTTAATTCCCGGGATGGCGGGACTGTCATATGCTGAGAGAATGGAGCAGCTGGGCTTATATACACTGGAAGGATGAGAGGATATTTATTGAAACATAAGATAATCAGCCATGATCACAATAAATTAAACTAAACCAATATGTAGAAACAAAGAACTGCAGCTGCTGGTATGTATCAAAGATAGGCACAAAGTGCTGGGGTAATTTAACGGATCAATAGACAATAAGTGGAATAGACAATAGGCCGAATGGCCTACTCCTGCACCTATTGTCTATTGACCCGCTAAATTACTCCAGCACTTCGTGTCTAACTTTAATATATATCAGCATCTGCAGTTCTTTGTTTCTACATGTTGGTTTAGTTTAGTTTATTGTCACATGTACCAATGTACAGTGAAAAGCCTTTTTGTTGCGTGCTATCCAGTCAGTGGAAAGACCACACATGATTATCTTAAGGCTCTCGACCCGAAACGTCACCCATTCCTTCTCTCCAGTGATGCTGCCTGTCCCACTGTGTCTATCTTCAGTTTAAACCAGCATCTGCAGTTCCTTCCTACTCCTACATGATTACAGTCAAGTCGTCCACATTGTACAAATACAGGATAAAGGGAATAATGTTTAGGGTCACGCTTTGATTCATCCACCCCGGGAAAAAAGGTTGTGACTGTCTCCCCTATCTATGTGAAGGAAGGAACTGCAGATGCTGGTTTAAATCGAAGAAAGACACAAAAACCTGGAGTAACTCAGCGGGACAGGCAGCATGTCTGCAGAGAAAGAATGGGTGACGTTTCGGATCGAGACCCTTCTTCCCCTATCTTTTTTTAGCTTTTTGTTTAGTTTAGAGATACAGCGCGGCAATAGGCCCTTTCAGCCCACCGGGTCTGCGCCAACCAGCGATCCCCGCACACTAACACTATCCTTCACCCACTAGGGACAATTTTTGCATTTACCAAGCCAATTAACCTACAAACCCGGATGTCTTTGGAGTGTGGGAGGAAACTGAAGATCTCTGAGAAGACCCACGCAGGTCACGGGGAAACGGTATAAACTCCGTACAGACAGCGCCCGTCGTCAGGATCGAACCCTGGTCTCCGGCGCTGCTTTCGCTGTAAAGCAGCGACTCTACCGCTGCGCCACCGTATGATGTTGTGCTGGAGCCAGTTGCCCCGGCTGTAATTGATCCCTTTCCCCACTAGGTGCTGCCGGTGAGCAGGAGCAGCCAGATGATCACCTTCACCTTCCTCAACGGGTGTGTGTCCACACTGAGAGCCAGCGGCACTGAGCCCAAGATCAAATACTACGCCGAGTTCTGCGCCCCGCCAGGTCAGAGGTCAGTGCCACCACCGATCGGTTGCTTGCGTGGATCGTGTGTGAAGGAACTGCAGATCCTGCCCCTGGAGAGAAGGAACGGGTCCGGGACCCTTCTGCAGATACCCATGTGTAGTCTTTACACTGACTGGACAGGAAAGGTGTTGTCAAGCTTGAAAGGGTTCAGAAAAGATATACTAGGATGTTGCCAGGACCAGTGGGTGTGAGCTATAGGGAGAGGATGAGTAGGCTGGGTCTCTATTCCATGGAGCGCAGGAGGATGAGGGGAGATCTTATAGAGGTGTACAAAATCATGAGAGGAATAGATCGGGTAGATGCACATGAGAGGAATAGATTGGGTAGAGTCTTTTACCCAGAGTAGGGGAATCGAGGACCAGAGAACATAGGTTCAAGATGAAGGGGGAAAGATTTAATAGGAATCCGAAGGGTAACTATTTCACACAGAGGGTGGTGGGTGTATGGAACAAACTGCCAGAGGAGGTAGTTGAGGCTGGGACTATCCCATCGTTTAAGAAATAGTTAGACAGGTACATGGATAGGACAGGTTTGGAGGGATATGGGCCAAATGTGGGCAGGTGGGTCTGGTGTTGCTGGGACATGCTGGTCGGTGTGGGCAAGTTCGGTCGAAGGGCCTGTTCCCACGCTGTATCTCCCTGTGACCGTCCCCACTGTATCATCTCCCAGTCCCCTCCCAGTCAGAATTGTACTCGCTTCCTCTGGTAGCTCGTTCCAGACATGGACCACCCTCTCCGTGAAAAAGTTGCCTCGCAATGCCGTGCTTAAACCACTTCCTTCCCACTTTAAGCCTGTGCCTTATAGTTTTAGAGATACAGCGCAGAAACAGGCCCTTCGGCCCACCGAGTCCACGCCAACCAGCGATCCCCGCATATTAACACTATCCTACACACACTAGGGACAATTTACATTTATACAAGGCCAAATAACGTACATACCTGTACGTCTTTGGAGTGTGGGAGGAAACTGAAGATCTCGGATAAAACCCACGCGGTCACGGGGAGAACGTACAAACTCCGTACAGACAGCACCTGTAGTCGGGATGGAACCCGGGTCCCTGGCGCTGCAAGGCAGCATCTCTACCCGCTGCGCCACCGTGTCTCCCTCCCATAGTTTGGGAGACCTCCCAAGTGGTCACAGGGAGAACGTACAAAATGCGCAGGACCGCTCTCTAGTTGGTGATAGGATGGTCCAGTTGCCTGACAACAGGCTGTGGAAAAAGACTGAGTGTTCACTTTAACTCTGCATATTTTATGTACGGTACGCAATACAAAAGAATTTCATGGTGACATGTCACATGATAATAAAGTGTCATTCATTTAATTATTCATTCATAAAATCCTAAAAATTCAAAAAATCCTAGCCTATCCAACCTCTTCCTACAGCTCTGACAATAGACAATAGGTGCAAGAGTAGGCTATTCGGCCCTTTGAGCCAGCACCACCATTCAATGTGATCATGGCTGATCATCCCCAATCAGTGCCCCATTCCTGCCTTCTCCCCATATCCCCTGACTCTGCTATCTTTAAGAGCCCTATCTAGTTCTCTCTTGAAATTATCCAGAGAACCGGCCTCCACCGTGGCAGAGAATTCCACAGACTCACAACTCTCTGGGTGAAAAAGTGTTTCCTCGTCTCCGTTCTAAATGGCTTGCCCCTTATTCTTAAACTGGGGCCCTGGTTCTGGACTCCCCCAACAACGGGAACATGTTTCCTGCCTCCAGCGCGTCCAAACCCTTAGCAATCTTATATGTTTCAATGAGATCCACTCTCATCCTTCTCACCTCCAGAGTGTACAAGCCCAACCGCTCCATTTTCTCAGCACATGACAGTTGCAGCATCCTGTGGGGAATGCCAGCTCAGGCCCTCATGTCCTGGCAACATCCACGTAAAAATCCTCCAGCATTTTGCGATTTGTCCCAGATTCCAGCCTCTTTCATTCATTGTTCTTTATCTCAATAGACAATAGGTGCAGGAGTAGGCCATTCGGCCCTTCAAGCCAGCACCGCCATTCAATATGATCATGGCTGATCATCCACAATTAGTACCCCGTTCGTGCCTTCTCCCCATATCCCTTGATTCCTTTAGCCCGAAGAGCTAAATCTAACTCTCTCCTGAATACATCCAGTGAACCGGCCTCCACTGCTTTCTGTGGTAGAGAATTCCACAGATTCACAACTCTCTCGGGGGAAAGTGTTTCCTCGACTTGCAGACAAATGGCTTCTCTCCTTTCTATCCAGTGACACGGCCCACCTGGAGGAAGAGCTGAACAGACTGATCGATGCGCTGGTCAAACACTTCCTCGAGCCGGAGAAGAACGGCCTGATCGCCCGCGTTTAAAGATGCTACTGCCGTAACCAGAGCGTGTGTGGCGTTGGAGCGAGAGAGTGAGAGAGTGAGAGAGCGAGAGAGAGAGAGTGAGCGAGAGATAGAGAGAGAGAGAGAGAGAGAGAGCGAGAGCCTGTGGGGAATGCCAGCAGACCAGTGTGCTCTGAAGCAGAGATGAAGAGGGCGATACACTGCCGATGCTGTGTGCGTGTCAACTCTGTCCCCAGGGTGAGGGGGGTGAACAATGAGCCCGGCTTTAATCCAGAGTAGATGTATGGCCCGTTTGCTAGGAAGTTCTTGTCACTCGCTCCCTGCCTCTGGTGTCTCCTACTGCGGTGCTGGACATTTATTCACTGGATCCTGCTGCATTTGTCTGATGTAAACACCACTGCAAACAGAATCCTTCCGTGCTGCAGGCTAACGTTGGAGGCACGGGGAACTGCAGGTGCTGGAAGATCTTGCATAGAAAGCAAAGTGCTGGCGTTAGCTCAGCGGGTCAGGCAGCATCTGTGGAGGACAGGGTTAGGTGACACTTTGGGTCTTCAGACGTGAAAGGGTCCCGGAGGTGAAACATGGCCCATTCTTGTCCTCCATGGATTCTGCCTGAGCCACTGAGTTACTCCAACGCATTGCGTTCCCATCAGTGTTCTGTGTTGTGGGGACTTGGTCAGCAGGTGCCAGGGACCTGTCCGGGGCTGTACAGGTGTGCTGGTATGCAAGAGTACAGATGTGCAGGCATACAGATGTGCAAGTGTACAGATGTGCAGGTGTACAGGTATGCAGGCATACAGGTGTACAGGCATACAGGTTTGGTTTCTCCTCCCTCTCTGCTCAAACATTTCCTGCACATTAACACCCAGGGACGCTGCTCAACATGCCGAGTTTCTCCAGCCATTTGTTTGTTGCCCTGCATGCCAGTTTTTGTGGAGTCTTTTGGCGTAACTGAATGGGGGTGGAGAGAGACTCGCGGCGAAACAACTCGCCAGCCCTCCCCAACTGCGGAGGTCACAGGCCCAGCCTCTTGTCACCTTAGACAGACACGAAATGCTGCAGTAACTCAGCGGGATAGGCAGCATCTGCGGAGAGAAGGAATGAGTGACCATTCGGGTCGAGACCCTTCTTCAGTCTGAAGACATCTCAGTCCTTCTCTCCAGATATGCTGCTTGTCCTGCTGAGTTCCTCCAGCATGTTGTGTCTGTCTATGATTTAAACCAGCATCTGCAGTTCCTGGCCCCCGTTCATCCCACTGCTACAGACGGGCTTCTGTGCAAGGGTAGTGGTGATGGTGGGAGTGAGGGAACCCTCCGGCCAGTCGCTCTGGCATATACACGGCCGGCCCTCTCGCCCCTTGGATCACCAAAGATCGCCCAGACAGGCGTTACACTTTACCGATGCCCTGCCATCGACCTGTGGCGGCAGTGTGGAGACAGGGAGCCAGGGGCTTGTGTGCGTGCGTGACCTGTGCTAGGGTGATCCATGCACAGGTGTGTGTTTGCCTGTCTGAATGAGCGTGTCTGAGAGGCCATGCACCTGTGCGTGTGTGTTTGAACGCACATCTGTGTGTTAGAGTGTGTGCACGCGTGTGTGTGCGCACTAGTGTTTGTGTACAAGCTTGTTTGTGTGTACATGCTTGTACGTGTGTGTGTACATGCATGTACGTGTATGTGTGTGCACGCTTGTGTGTGAGCACTACTTCAAGTATTATTGCTGGCAGGAGTGACTGCAGCAGAGACCGGTGAAGACTCTGACAACGACCCTGCATTGTCTTGTCCCTGTCTGATCATTTGAGGCTGAAGCATTTTGCCAAAGGTTTAAGAGGATATATTTAGTGTATTTATTGCATTTGGATAAACTGTAAGTCTTAATTTGCACTTGAAAACTTTTATTTTAGTATCTGCAGAACTGAGATGTGATTATTTTGTGCTTTAATTCAGTAAACTATAGTCTCCTTTATTTATCAAGAGAGCAGCATTGCTGTGGTCTGGGCAGTGGTGACTCTGGATCCTAGTCTGTGCTGTATGAGCTGACTGCAGCCAGTTTAGCTGCGGCAATCTGGCTGATGAAAGGTCTTCGTTTCCCTCCAGATGCTGACTGACCCGTGAGTATTTCCGGAATTTTCTTTTGTGTTTTTATCTCAGATATCCATAGTATTATGAAGAAGATAGACACAAAATGCTGGAGTAACTCAGCGGGACAGGCAACATCTCTGGAGAGAAGGAAAAGGGTGACGTTTCGGGTCGAGACCCTTCTTCAGACTGAGCTCAAGCAGACGCAATGTGTAGGAAGGAACTGCAGATGCTGGTTTACACCGAAGATAGTCACAAAATATTAGAGTAACTCAGCGGGACAGGCGGCATCTCTGGAGAGAAGGGATGGGTGACGTCTCTGAAGAATGGTCTCCACCCAAAATGCCACCCATCCCTTCTCTGCAGAGATGCTGCCTGTCCCGCTGAGTTACTCCAGCACTTTGTGTCGGTGTAAACCAGCATCTGCAGTTCTTTCCTACACATTAATCCTCTCCCCCTCACCAATCCCAGGAATTATTCCTCTTTTCCATTATTCCCAGGAATCAACGTTCTCCCTGACCATCCCCAGAACTCAGAACCCTTTCGAACCAAATGTGTTGGGAAAGGAACTGCAGACACTGGTTTAAACAAGCCAAAGACAGACACAAAATGCTGGCGTAACTCAGCGGGACAAGCAACATATCTGGAGAGAAGGAATGGGTGATGTTTCAGGTCGAGCTCCTTCTAGAAGAGGGTCTCAGTCGGAAGAAGGGTCTCGAACTAAAAAGGTCGCCCATTCCTTGCTGTCTGTCCCACTGAGTTACTCCAGCATTTTGTGTCTATCCAGGATCTATCACTTTGCCATCAACAACAGTGCTCCCCAGTTCCCTAAAATCCATCCATCCCCTGTGCGAGGTCTTCAGTCCTTCATCGGTGCCTGGGGTTCTGGACAGATCATGTGATAGTAGTGGAATTATGCCATTCAGCCTATCAAGTCTACTCCGCCATACAATCATGGCTGATCCTCCTAACCCCATTCTCCTGCCTTCTCTCCAAAACCTCTGACACCCGTACTAATCAAGAATCTATGTATCTCTGCGTTGAAAATATCCACTGACTCGGCCTCCGCAGCCTTCTGTGGCAAAGAATTCCACAGATTCACCACCCGGTGAGTAAAGAAATTCCTCCTCATCTCCTTTCCTGACAGTTGTGACTCCTCCCACAAACGTGGTCCAAAGGTTTGTTGGCATCTTCAGGACTGTTTCATCACTGGTCCAACCGGGGCAAGGTTGTTTTTAACAAGCTGTGTACCGCATGTTAAAAATAACGCCACGCTAAAAGTTAGATGGTCGAAATGGGATCCATCCCCCCGAAACAATCACTGAACCAGGGTCATTTTTAATTTGGCACATCCTGACCCTGTGTGTTGTAGAAGATGGTCGCAAAATGCTGGAGTAACTCAGCGGGTCAGGCAGACACCATCTCTGGAGAACATGTATAGGTGACTTTTCTGGTCAAGACCCTTCTCCAGAGATGCTGACTGGCCCGCTGAGTTAGTCCAGTACTTTGGTCCAGTTTATCTTTGGTATAAACCAGCATCTGCAGTTTGTTGCTCCTACCAGCGTGTTGTGTGTTCCTGCCCTTCACTCCAAGAGCATCCTCAATGGCAGCAACATGCACTCGTTCATCGGTCAACCTACATTTCAGACCCTCTCTGCTGGTGGAATCCTCCACGTTAACGTCAGCATATTCCAACAAGAGAAGCAAGCCCTCGCTCCCCTGTCGAAACCCCTTCAACTCCCATGCGACTGTGATGTGAATTTGTTCACCCCATTTTTGGCACAGCTGGTCCTCCCCATCACCTGCCCTTGAGTATTACATTCTACAGGGAAATATAACAAAACATTTTCACAGAATTCATCATTTATTGAGCTTTAACTAAGTACTTTTGCGATTTAAATAAAACAAACAGCGAGTGTATGAAAGCAAGGAAGTTGAAACCTCCCACAAACATCTTCAGCATCTGGTGGGCTTCAGCCTGAGCCTCTAGAGATTCACAAGAGTCTTTGATTGTATTCCCCCCCCCCCCCCCCCCCCATGCCCATCCAAGGTCTACTCCGCCATGCCTCAGGGGCAAGAGTTTCTCATTCAACATTATTAATTTTCCAATTCCCAACGTCATTAATAACAGAGGTCTTATCTTTGGATAAAATCTGAAGAAGGGTCTCGACCCGAAATGTCGCCTATTCCCTTCGCTCCATAGGTGCCACCCGCTGAGTTTCTCCAGCATTTTTGTCCACCTTCTTATCTTTGGACATCAGTAGAAAACCCGCTGTGTTGCTCTGCAGTGATTTCCAATCCTGGTTCTATGAATCGGGGAGAGGGGGGGGGGGGGGGGGACTTCATTCAGTCTGCACCCAGATCTGTGAGTTGAAATAGTTTCGGTTCGGGAAGTGGAGACTTTTCATTTAAGTTTGATTTTTTATTTTTTTATTTTGTGTGTGTCTTTTTGCTATTAATTTTCTTGGGGTTTGAGTTGACTGCTTACTAAGTCCACAGACTCTCTCAGCACAGACTTCCAGAGTTCCATGCCATGTTTCGTCTGTTACTTTTTTTTTAAATTCAAAATGTATTTTCATAGTAATTTATTTGAGAACTTTAAATAGAGGGAGGAGCAATAATATTGAAGTATTTGGATGCCTTGCACTTTGTGAAATGCCGATTAACTCTTTTGTTCTGTGACACACCGGGTTGTGTGAAAGGTGTTCTCATCATCGACCAAGCCTGCTGGAGATTGTTGCAGCACCTCTGGCTTGTTTAAGATGCTGGAAAAATCGAAGGTAGACTAAAATGCTGGAGAAACTCCGCAGGTGAGTTTCTCCAGCATTTTTGTCTACCTCTGGCTTGTTGGTGCATTGGCAAAGACAAACACTGTGTAGATGCTGCTTACTTTGTTGCCCTTGCTGCTGCGATCCAATGTTGGACAGCAGATCACTTTACTCACCAACTTCATCACCGCGTGTTGGAGTCGGGAAGGGGCCGGCGGTGAATTGGGAACGCCCGACTCCGGTTCACCTGTCCACGTTCGGATTCAAGGGCGTGGAATCGCTGGGAAGCGTTCACCTTTGCAAATCCGCAGCCACCCACGAGAAATGGATGCTGAACGTCGACAGGGCGGCGTTGTGCGAGCTGGAGCCGCTGCCTGGAAGTCGGCTTTGCACCACCCGACATCAGCTGCTACCGCGGCACCCAGAGCGGACTGGAGCTGAGGTGTCTATGTGAGATAGTTGCACTGTGCAACCTCTGCTGGGGTTCCCGTGCATCTGGCTCTGACAGTGTTATTGCCTCATGGCTTCTGCCCCTTGACCGTGAGCTTTTGTGATGATTTTCTCCTCTTCCCACACTACCCTCACCTCCAGGGCTAATATTTCAAGAGCCACACAGGAGAGTGGGGTCGATGCAAACTCAACTATGTCCATTTAGGTTTTAATTTTGTTGTGCGCCTGCATTTGCAGCTACATCAATGTGGCGCCTGAGATATGGAAAGAGTTTGCAATGTATCTGTGGTGATGAAGCCCCCTCCATCTTTCCCTTCCCCCCGTCAACCTCTCTTCCCTCCTCTGGCTTCACAATATCCACCTCTTCTATCCATGTCACACCTTTTTGCATTTGCATTTCTGGCCTTTCTCCAACCATCTGACAATCAACCCCCCCCCCCCTCCACTCATCACCTGTATCCACCTATCACTCGCAAGGGTTTATCCTGCCTCTCCACTCTTCCAGCTTTCTTACCCCAGACTGCAATCAGTCTGAAGAAGGGTCCCGACCCAAAACATCACCTTTCCATCTTCTCCAAAGATGCTGCCCGACCAGCTGAGTTACTCCAGCACTCTGTGTCATGTTCTTGTATAAGCCAGCACCTGCAGTAGTTTGTGTCTCCCACAGCTTCCATCCTGACCTCTCCCACACTTGGCCCCTTTCTACCCACACGTTCACTCTCTCTAGAAATCAGCGTGCTTTACAATCGAGGCTTGCTGCACCATCCCGTTCCCATCCGGCCTTCCCTTCTGTTGTCCAACCTCCGTTGTCCAATCCCACAGATTGTTGATCCTGCCACTTCCTGTTTCCTTTTGACCTCGGCAGTGACCTGTGTTGTTCTATTACAAAGATTAATGTTTTTTTGGGGGGGCTCTATGAATATGAACATTCAAATGATTAAATCGGTGGATTTAAAATGTTCGTTCTCGTGCCAAGAGAGGGGACGGTCTTTCGATAAGCTGTATTTCTTGTGTTCGGTGTTGGTATATTTATTTATGAATTAAAGTCTATATTAAAAAAAAGTGACGTCTGACTTTTGCTTTACGAGGATGTTGCCAGGACTAGAGGGTGTGAGCTACAAGGAGAGGTTGAGTAGGCTGGGACTCTATTCCATGGAGCACAAGAGGATGAGGGGTGATCTAAAAGAGGTGTATAAAATCATGAGAGGAATAGATCAGATAGATGCACAGAGTCTCTTGCCTAGAGTAGGTGAATCGAGGACCAGAGGACATAGGTTCAAGGTGAAGGGGAAAGGGTTTAATAAGATCCTGAGGGGTAACTTTTTCACACAGAGGGAGGTGGGTGTATGGAATGAGCTGCCAAAGGAGGTAGTTGAGGCTAGGACTATCCCAACGTTTAAGAAACAGTGGATAGGACAGGTTCGGAGGGATATGGACCAAGTGCAGGCAGGTGGGACTAGTATAGCTGGGACATGTTGGCCAGTGTAGGCAAGCTGGGCCGAAGGGCCTGTTTCTACGCTGTATCACTATCTCTCTCTGACTCTCTATTGCTGTGTCCACATCATGTGTTGTCTTGCGGTCAAGGGCTGCACGGTGGCGCAGTGGTAGAGTTGCTGCCTTACAGTACTTGCAACGCCAGAGACCCGGTTTCGATTCCGACTACTGGTGCTGTGTGTCCGGAGTTTGTACATTCTCTCCATAACCACGTGGGTTTTCTCTGAGATTTCCTCCCACACTCTAAAAACATACAGGTTTGTAGGTTAATTGGCTTGGTATGAATGGATAAATTGTTCATAGTCTGTGTAAGATAGTGTTAATGTGCGGGGATCGCTGGTCGGTGGGCCGAAGGGCCTGTTTCCGCGCTGTTTCTCTAAACTGAACTGAATATTAATCCGATATCTTTTCTGCCCCTAAACTGTGAATGGCCAGGTGCATGAGAGATGGAATATATTATAGTCATACTGTACGGAAACGCCCTTCGGCCCAACTCGTTTGTGGTCCATATCCCTCGAAACCTTTCCTATCCTTAAACCTGTCCACGTGTCTTTTGAAAGTGGTGATAGTACCTGCCTCAGCTACCTCCTCAGGCAGCTCGTTCCATATACCCACCACCCTCTGTGTGAAAAAGTTGCCCATCAGATTCATAAGGCTCAGCGGTAGAGCGACTGCCTTACAGCGCCAGAGACTCGGGTTCGATCCTGACCATGGGTGCTGTCTATACGGAATTTGTAAGTTCTCCCTGCGTGGGTTTTCTTGGAGACCTTTGATTTCCTCCCACACTCCAAAGACGTGTGGGTTTGTAGGTTAAATGGCTTGGTATAAAATGTAAAATTGTCCCTCGTGTGTGTTGGGTAGTGTTATTTTGCAAGGATCGCTGGTCAGTGCGGACTCGGTGGGCCGAAGGGCCTGAGGGGCAATCTGGGCCGAATGGTCTGTTTCCTTGCTATATGACTCTGTGCTGAGGATGCCAAATAATTTATTATTGTTGCGTGCACCGAGATACAATGAGAAGTTTTGTTAAAGGCGGCGGCTCGGAGGCGCAGCGGTAGAGTTCGATCCGGGTTCGATCCCGACTATGGGTGCCACCTGTACGGAGTTTGTACCTTCTCCCCGTGACCTGCGTGGGTCTTCTCCGAGATCTTCTGTTTCTTCCCGCACACCAATGACGCGCAGGTTTGTAGGTTAATTGGCTTGGTATAAATGTAAAAAATTTTATCCCTAGTGGGTGTAAGATTGTGTTAATGTGCGGGGATCGCTGGTCGGCGCGGACCCGATGGGCCAATGGGATAATCTTTTAACATTTACCAAGCCAATTAACCTACAAACCTGCGCGTCATTGGTGTGCGGGAAGAAACAGAAGATCTCGGAGAAGACCAACGCAGGTCACGGGGAGAAGGTACAAACTCCGTACAGGTGGCGCCCATGGTCGGGATCGAACCCGGGTCTCCGGCGCTGCATTCGCTGTAAGGCAGCAACTCTACCGCTGCGCCACCGTGACCGCCCAACTCTTCAATCCTTTTGTCTTACATCAGTTTCAGTTCAGTTTAGTTCACTGTCACGTGTACCGAGGTGCAGTGAAAAGCTTTTGCTTTTAAAGACAATGCATGATTACAATCCATGTACAATATACATTTACAGTGTATAGATACATGATAAGGGAATAACGTTTAGTGCAAGGTAAAGCCAGCAAAGTCCAATCAAGGAAAGTCAGGGGGTCATCAAAGAGGTTGGGCGTAGTTCAGCACTGCTCTATGGTTGTGGTAGGATGATTGTGAACCCAGACAGATGATGTTTCGGATTGAGACCCTTCTTCACATTGGTCTGTGTAATGGACTGGGCCACACCTACAATACTTTTTTTTGTGGTCTTGCATAAAGATGTTCCCAAACCGAGCTGTGATGCATCCCAACAGTATGCTTTCTATGGTGCATCTGTGGAAATTTGTAAGAGTCAGGAAGTAGAGGCATTGGTGTGCTTTCTTGGTCCACGACAGAGTGTTGGTAATATTAACACCAACAAAAGACTTGGAGGGATGCAGACCTAATACGGGCAAATGGGACTAGTACAGATTGGCATAGGGTTGGCATGAAGTCAAGAGTGTTTATTGTCATACGTCCCAGATGGAACAATGAAATTCTTACTTGCAGCAGCATAACACAATATGTAAACATAGTACTCTGTAAACAATATAATAAATGAGGGGGGGGGGAAAGTCTGAAGAAGGGTCTCGGCCTATTCCTTTTTTCCAGGGATGCAGTCTGACTCGCTGAGTTACTCCAGCTTTTTGTGTCTACAATCAATGGAGATATTCCAATTAAGTCCAGTGTTTGGACGTTTCTGAATGGAATAGCAGGCACTGAGGGCTGAATGGCCTGCTATTTCTTCTGCAGTTGTGGGAACCAGCAATGCGCAGAATGGGCTGCACTAATTCCCTGCACTACAATACTGATCTAGTATCTTTGATACTGACTGCGGTTCCAAGGTGTAGAGTTGGTGGTTGGACCCAGTGGGAGGGACATCCTTGCAGAGGGGAGGACTACAACTCCCAGCGGCCAGCACGCCCCGCGCATGCTCGGCGTCGCCAGGGCGGTAACCATAGTGACGGGGCCTCCAGAGCCTGAGGTAAAATTAAAAATTATATATATTCCGTCAAATCGGCCGCATTGCCCTGCGAATCCCCTGGCGGTGGGTTAAGGGCGGTGCGGAGGGTTGGGGGTGAGGTCCCAGGCCTCGGCCTTGGGCCCGGAGTGAAGCCTGAAGCCTCGGGCCTGGGCCCGGAACTGAATCTAAAGCCTCAGCTCTGAGCCCGGGTCTGAGTCAAGGATTCGCCGCTGGTTTTTTTAAGGCGATTGAATTGTTATTTCCGGGGCGAGAGGCCTGACTGAGGCTAGGCCCCGCCCGCACAGCAAGATCCCACAGGCCGGGGGTGGAGGCCTCAACCCGGGGTCTCTTGCACAGGTACTTGGATAGGACAGGTTTGGAGGGATGTGGGCCAAACGCGGGCAGGTGGGACTGGTGTAGCATAGAAACATAGACAATAGGTGCAGGAGTAGGCCATTCGGCCCTTCGAGCCTGCACCGCCATTTAATATGATCATGGCTGATCATCCAACTCAGTATCCTGTACCTGCCTTCTCTCCATACCCCCTGATCCCCTTAGCCACAAGGGCCACATCTAACTCCCTCTTAAATATAGCCAATGAACTGGCCTCGACTACCTTCTGTGGCAGAGAGTTCCACAGATTCACCACTCTCTGTGTGTAGCTGGGACATGTTGGACAGTGCGGGCAAGTTGGGCCGAAGGGCCTGTTTCCACACTGTGTGACTCTCATCTCTTGTGTCTCCATTTTCACCAATCCACTGCAAAGCTCGTCCTTCTGCCTCCGCAGATGCTGACCGAGCCGCAGAGCTCCGCCAGCACTTTCTTGTTTTGGCCCAGATTCCAGCATCTACAGCCCTCCAAAGCCCTCCCCACTAATCCTAAACGTACGGTTTTGACACCCCTATCATAAGGCAAGTTTCCCACTTTCCAAATGTTCTTAATATCTAATAGGGAGGTTTCACGGCAGTCGGGTCACGACCCATGACCCGTACGGTTGCTACGCTACACCAAGTGGAGTACAGGCGTTGAACTGCAGGTAAGCACTGACCATTGTTTCCAGCGTAGCGGGCCCGTTAAAACCCGCTGAAATTGTCAATTTTTACGCTGTAAATAATGATGGAAATCGGGATAATCGTGAGAGACATTTAGCCTACTTCAGAATTCCAAAAGTGAGGAGAAATAACGGTAGATAGAAGCGAGAGCTGAAGGGACAACAACAGCCAGAGTGCTTGGCGAACATTGGCCGTTTGCTCACTGCATTTCATCAACTAAGGCATTTTTTGTGTTTTTTCTTGATTCCTTTGGCATCTAAAAAGTTTCAGAAGTGATAAATCTGGCTGTAAAATTTAAAAATCGCCCATGGTTCTCAAGTGGGGTTTTACATACAAAAAGAAAACGCCTCTGAAGCAAAATTTACAACCAGATTTATCACTTCTGAGACTTTTTAGATACCAAAACTTCCGCCATTTCAGTAACCCCGACCCGACTCACGCTCAGTGTAATGAGCGTTGCGGGGAACATTTTATGTGTTTTTGAATGTTTTAAATGGTTTTTTTAATTTTATTTTTAAACGGCACATACCTTGTACAGGGAGGAACTGCAGATGCTGGTTTAAACCGAAGACAGACACAAAAGGCTGGAGTAAATCAGCGGCTCAGGCAGCATCTCTGGAGAAAAGGACTAGGTGATATTTCGGGTCGGCTTTTTCGGTACGCTGTGTGTGTGTGTTTGTGTGTGTGTTTGGTGGAGTCTGAGGGGAGAAGCGCCGGCACCAAGAACGAGCGGACAGACGGACGAAAGCAACGATCATAGAGCTGGCATAGGTGGACCCTTCTTCAGACTGACAGTCAAGGGCGATATAGGCATATCTTCCATTCATTTGTCCTTAGTACCGTCTATATCTCTTGCTCCTCTTTCCCCTGACTCAGTCTGAAGAACGGTCTCGACCCGAGATGTCACCTACAAAAATCTTTGGTCACCTATTCTGTTCTATGATCGTTGCTTTTGCCCGTCTGCCCGCCAGTTCGCTCGCTCTTGGTGCCGGCGCTTCTCCACTCAGACTCCGCCAAACAAACACACATACACACACACACACACACACACAGCATGTCCGGCAGATCAGTGCGGGCCGAGACCAGGAGCAGGGCGAAGGATGACATCAAACGGGTCATGGCAGCTATCGAAAAAGTACGGAAATGGTAAGGGGGAATTTTTTTTTAAAAACCACGAAGGAAATAGATGTTTAACAAAAAAAGGGGAGGCCGGCGATCGCTCCGTTTCCGTGTCGGAGAGAGGGGAGGGGGGGGGGGGGGTGGTTTGAGTGGAGACGGGTCTCGACCCGAAATGTCACCTATTCCTTTTGTCCAGAAATGTCGCCCGACCCGCTGCATTTTGTGTCTATCCTTTAATCTCTCAGCCTGATATAGCAGAATCTCCCTGAATTAGCTTGACGCCATGATGGAAGCCGGTTACGCAAATGGCGCTACGATTACCCATCACCTACTACGGCTTTTTAGCGGAGTGGACCATCTTGCTCGCTATAGGATCTTTGGATGGGACATGTTGGTCCGTGTGGGCAAGTTGAGCCGAAGGCCCTCTTTCAGTGGTGTGTGACCACCCTATCCTTGCTCTCATGTCCATGTAATGAAGGCAAGCTTCCAACTCTTCATTGTGAAGGAAGAATCTGCAGATGTTGGTTTACACCGAAGATAGACTTAAAATAGACTTTGAGAAGGACATTCTTGCTATTGAGGGAGTGCAGCGTAGGTTCACGAGGTTAATTCCCGGGATGGCAGGACTGTCATATGTTGATAGATTGGAGCGGCTGGGCTTGTTTACTGTGGAATTTAGAAGGATGAGTGGGCATCTTATTGAAACATATAAGATTATTAGGGGCTTGGACACGCTAGAGACAGGAAACATGTTCCCGATGTTGGGGGAGTCCAGAACCAGGTGCCACAGTTTAAGAATAAGGGGTAAGCAATTTAGAATGGAGTTGAAGAAAAACTTTTTCACACAGAGAGTTGTGAGTGGAATTCTCTGCCTCAGAGGGCAGTGGAGGTTGGTTCTCTGGATGCTTTCAAGAGAGAGCTAGATAGAGCTCTGACGGATAGTGGAGTTAATGGGATGGCAGGACTTTCATATGAAGAAAGACTGGATAGACTCGGCTTGTACTCGCTAGAATTTAGAAGATTGAGGGGGAATCTTATAGAAACTAGACAGGCTAGATGCAGGAAGATTGTTCCCATGTTGGGGAAGTCCAGAACAAGGGGTCACAGTTTGAGGATAAGGGGGAAGTCTTTCAGGACCGAGATGAGAAAACAAAATTTCACACAGAGAGTGGTGAATCTGTGGAATTCTCTGCCACAGAGGGTGGTTGAGGCCAGTTCATTGGCTATATTTAAGAGGGAGTTAGATGTGGCCCTTGTGGCTAAGGGGATTAAGGGGTATGGAGAGAAGGCAGGTACAGGATACTAATTGTGGATGATCAGCCATGATCACATTGAATGGCGGTGCTAGCTCGAAGGGCCGAATGGCCAACTTCTGCACCTATATAATAAATAAATAAATAAATAAATAGATGCTGGAATAATTCAGCAGGACTGGCAGCATCCCTGGTGAGAAAGAATGGGTGGCGTTTTGGGTCGAGACCCTTCTTCTGACATCCAGAGATGCTGCCAGTCCCGCTGAGTTTTGTCTCTATCTTGGGAGCCCTCGTCATGGCATTATCCACTTGCATTGCCACCTTCAAACATCCACAGACGTGTACGTCGAGGTCCCTCTGGTGCTCAGCGCTCCCCAGGGCCCTGCCGTTCATGGTAGACTTCCTACCCCACTCATCCACACCTTGCACTTACAGGAATAAATTGTTCCCCATTCTCCTGCCCAACTGTGCAAACTTTGAGACAGGATTAAGAATCATTTGGTCATTCATCACAGGTCCTCCCTGCCCGTTCTACTCTAATCCTGTTTGGCCCACATTTTTCCTGTAAAATGTCTTTTAAAAGTTGTTACAGTACCTAGAAACATAGACAATAGGTGCAGGAGTCGGCCATTTGGACCTTCGAGCCAGCACCTCCATTTATTGTGATCATGGCTGATCATCCACAATCAGTAACCCATGCCTGCCTTCCCTTGATTCCGCTAGCCCCTCGAGCTCCATCTAACTCTCTCTTTAAATTCATCCAGTGAATTGGCCTCCACTGCCTTCAGTGGCAGAGAATTCCACAAATTCACAACTTTCTGAGTGAAAAAGTTTTTCCTCGTCTCAGTTTTAAATGGCCACCCCTTTATTGTTGGACTGTGTCCCCTGGTTCTGGACTCACCCAACATTGGGAACATTTTTCCTGCATCGAGCTTGTCCAGTCCTTTTATAATAATTGTATACATTTCTATAATTACCCCTCATCCTTCCAAATTCCAGTGAATACAAGCCCAACACAAGTACCTGCCTCACCTACCTGGTAGGTGTGTGGAACGAGCTGCCAGAGGAGGTATTTGTGGCAGGTACTATCACAATGTTCAAAAAATATTTGGGCAGGTACTTGGATAGGAAAGGCTTAGAGGGGTATGGGCCATGCATGGGGCTAGGGTAGATGGCCATGGGCAAGTTGGGCCGAAGGGCATGTTTTCTCTCTGAATGACTGTGAGTGACTGTGAAATGTAACTTTTTTACAGTTTGGTCACAAATTAGTTTATTGTCACGTGTACCGATACTTTGCATGTAATAATTTGCAATAATTTGCATGTTTATTTATTAATTCTGTTTCTAACCATGGAAGAGTTGGATTTAGCTCTTCAGGACTAAAGGAATCAAGGGATACGGGGTAGATAAAAATGCTGGGGAAACTCAGCGGGTGAGGCAGCATCTATGGAGCGAAGGAATAGGTGATGATTCGGGTTGAGACGTCTGAAGAAGGGTCTCAACCCGAAACGTCACCTATTACTTTCGCTCCATAGATGCTGCCTCACCCACTGAGTTTCTCCAGCATTTTTATCTACCTTCGATTTTTCCAGCATCTGCAGTTCCTTCTTAATCACGGGATATGTGGTACTGATTGTGGATGATCGGCCATGATCATATTGAATGGCGGTGCTGGCTCGAAGGGCCGAATGGCCTACTCCTGCACCCTATGTTCCATCACCATCCTATCTTCTCTTCTTCATGCAGGGTTGAGTATGGCGACTGACAGCCTCCCCAGTGCCTTCACCTTGTTTGAGAGCATCCAGCCTGGTCCCGTGTACCGCATCCCCTCTCTCCTCTACCTCAACAGCCACCAGGTCTTCCTGGCGTTTGCAGAGAAACGGACATCATCCTCCGATGTGGACGCCAAGATTCTGGTTTTACGGAGAGGGAAGTTTCAAGATGGATCTGTGGAGGTTGGTTTTGATTGATTGATTGTCAGATACAGCACGGAAACAGAGCCTTCGGCACACCTAGTTATATGTTATCCCACTTTCTCGTCCACATCCGAGATAGCGCCCAAACCAAGCGACTCTCAGCGTGCTGGTCAACATACAAGTCATGTTGTCACTTGCGGGCGGAGAACCAAGGCAAATTCCTTGTATGTGAATACTTGGCCAATAAACGTCATATTCATTCATTCATTATAATCGCTCCACTCTTTAAAAACTTTACTTCAACAATATAGAAACATAGAAAATAGGCGCAGGAGGAGGCCATTCGGCCCTTCGAGCCAGCACCGCCATTCATAGAAACAGAAAATAGGTGCAGGAGGAGGCCATTCAGCCCTTCGAGCCAGCACCGCCATTCATGTGATCATGCCTGATCGTCCCCTATCAATAACCCGTGCCTGTCTTCTCCCCATATCCCTTGACTCCACTAGCCCCTAGAGCTCTATCTAACTCTCTCTTAAATCCACCCAGTGACTTGGCCTCCACTGCCGTTCTGTGGCAGGGAATTCCATAAATTCACAACTCTCTGGGTGAAAACTTTTTTTCTCACCTCAGTCTTAAATGACCTCTCCTTTATTCGAAGACTGTGGCTCCTGGTTCTGGACTCACCCAACATTGGGAACATTTTTCCTGCAACTAGCTTGTCCAGTCCTTTTATAATTGTATATGTTTCTATAAGATTCCCCCTCATCCTTCTAAACTCCAGTGATTACAAGCCTAGTCTTTTCAATCTTTCCTCATATGACAGTCCCGCCATCCCAGGGATCAATCTCGTGAACCTACGCTGCACTGCCTCAATCACAAGGATGTCCTTCCTCAAATTAGGAGACCAAAACTGTACACAATACTCCAGATGTGGTCTCACCAAAGCCCTATACAACTGCAGAAGAACCTCTTTACTCCTATACTGAAATCCTCTTGTTATGAAGGCCAACATTCAATTAGCTTTCTTCACTGCCTGCTGTACCTGTAAGCTAACTTTCAGTGACCGGTGTACAAGGACACCCAGGTCTCGCTGCACCTCCCCCTTACCTAACCTAACCCCATTGAGATGATAATCTGCCCCCTTGTTTTTGCCGCCAAAGTGGATAACCTCACATTTATCTATATTATACTGCATCTGCCACGCATCTGCCCACTCACTCAACCTGTCCAGGTCACCCTGCAACCTCCTAACATCCTCTTCACAGTTCACACTGCCACCCAGCTTTGTGTCATCATGGCTGATCATCTAAAATCGGTACCCCGATCCTGCTTTCTCCCCATATCCCTTGATTTCTTTAGCCCTAAGAGCTAAATCTAACTCTCTCTTGTTACACACATATGTTATAGACAATAGGTACAGGAGTAGGCCATTCGGCCCTTCGAGCCAGCACCGCCATTCAATGTGATCATGGCTGATCATCCCCAATCAGTACCCCGTTCCTGCCTTCTCCCCATATCCCCTGACTCCGCTATCTTTAAGTGCCCTATCTAGCTCCCTCTTGAAAGTATCCAGAGAACTGGCCTCCACCGCCCTCTGTACATTGAAAATGATCACCAATGCATCCACGATTTCTCTGGGGATTTATCTGCCTTCAGTCCCAACAGTTTACCTGACACCATTTCCTGACTAATGTGAATTCCCTTCAGTTCCTCCCTCCCACTAGATCCTCGGTCCCCTAGTATTTCTGGGAGATTGTTTGTGTCTTCCTTAGTGAAGACAGAACCAAAGCACTTGTCCTGCCATTTCCTTGTTTCCCATTATAAATTCACCTCTCTCTGATTGTAAGGGACCTAGATTTGTCTTCACTAGTCATTTCCTTTAAACATATGGAAAGAAGCTTTTACAGTCAGTTTTTATATTCCCAGCAATCTTTCTTTCGTGACTAAACGTTATTCCTGTACATTGTAAATGGCTCGATTGTAATCACGTATTAGACAATAGGTGCTGTAGGCCATTCGGCCCTTCGAGCCATTCAATGTGATCATGGATGATCATCCCCAATCAGTACCTCGTTCCTGCCTTCTCCTCATATCCCCTGACTCTGCTATCTTTAAGACCCCTATCTAGCTCTCTCTTCAAAGTATCCAGAGAACCGGCCTCCACCGCCCTCTGAGGCAGAGAATTCCACAGACTCACGACTCTCTGTGAGGAAAAAGTGTTTCCTCGTCTCCGTACACGTGACACTGTACCTGGGTACACGTGACAATAAACTAAACTGAATCGATGGTCTGAGCTGCGTGTATATATAGGTACATGTGATTATAAAAAGTAATTGAATGAATCATTGTGGCCTCTGTTCTCCACGCTGTATTGTGGCAGCGGAGAAGACAGGAGAATGGGGTTAGGAGGGAGAGATAGATCGGCCATGATTGAATGGCGGAGTAGACTTGATGGGCCGAATGGCCTAATGCTGTGCTCCTATTACTTCTGACCTGGTGTTTCCCATTCACAGTGGGACGAGACAGTGGAGCTGAGTACTGCCGTGAAGAGCGGTTACCGTTCGATGAATCCTTGCCCTGTGTACGAGCGGCTGAAGCAAGTGGTCTACCTCTTCTTTAACTGCGTGGAGGATGGGGTGAATGAGTGCAGCCAGGTGCTGTGGGGCAGGAACGCGGCCAGGCTGTGCTACGTGACGAGCCAGGACGCGGGGCTCACCTGGGGCCAGGTGACCGACCTGACGGAGAGTGTGATCGGCGAGCAGGTGCAGCACTGGGGCACCTTCTCCGTCAGCCCCGGCCACGGCATCCAGAGGGCGTGCGGCACGCTGATAGTGCCAGCCTACGCCTACATCATCCGCTACCGGTGCTGCCTGATACCGCCCGGCTTCTTCACCAAACCCCGCACCTTTTACCTGTACAGCGAGGACGGAGGTGAGCGCTGGAGTGTAGGCGAGCCATTATCGCGGTGCGGGACCGGGGAGAGCGAGATGGCGGAGATCGCCGTGTCGTACGGTAACCGGGTGCTGTACTGTAACGCTCGGGCCGTCGCCGGGCCCCTGTCGTGCCGCCGCCCGTCGCGAGTGGAAGCGGTCAGTTTGGAGCCCGGGCGATTCGAGATCGTTCACCCGGCCCGGCAGCTGCCCGAGAGCGACAGCGGCTGCCAGGGCAGTGTGCTCAGCTTCAGCTGCCCCGCCAGCGACCAGTTCTCCTGGCTCCTGTACACCCACCCCGTCGGCAGCGGCAAGGACCGGTGGTGGAGACACTGCCGTAACCGCACCAACCTGGCCGTTTACCTGAACCGCAGGCCCCTGGAGCAGCGCCACTGGGAGGGGCCCTGGGTAGTCCAGTCGGGGCCCAGCGGCTACTCAGACCTGGCCTACCTGGACCAGGCATCAACCTTCGCCTGCCTACATGAGTGCGGTGATCGGCAACCGAACGAGAGGATCGACTTCCGTCTCTTCAGCATCGACGACGTGCTGAGGAACATCGAGCAGCGAGGCCGAGGGGTGGCAACATCATTGAAACATAGACAATAGGTGCAGGAGGAGGCCATCAAGCCAGCACCGCCATTCAATGTGATCATGACTGATCATCCCCAATGAGTACCCCGTTCCTGCCTCTCCCCATATCCCTTGATTCCGTTAGTCCCAAGTGCTAAATATAACTCTCTCTTGAAAACATGCAGAGAATCGGCCTCCACTGCCTTCTGTGGCATGGAATTCCACAGATTCACAACTCTCTGGGTGAAAAAGCTTTTCCTCATCTCAGTCCTAAATGGCCGACCCCTTATTCTTAAACTGTGTGACCCCTGGTTCTAGACTCCCCCAATATCGGGAACATATTTCCTGCATCTAGCCTGTCCATTCGCTTAAGAATTTTATATGTTTCTATAAGATCCTCTCTCAACGACTTCTCTTCTTTGAGGGTGCTGACACTGTGGAGTTTGCACGTTCTCCCTATAATGCGGTTGATTCCCCCCCTGTGCTCATACACCCCCCCCCCCACCACTCACTATTTAGTTTAGTTTAGAGATACAGATGGGAAACAGACCCTTCGGCCCACCGAGTCCGCGACGACCTATGATCCCCTGCATAGTAACATCAACCCACACAACAACAATCTTTACCAGAGACAATTAACCTACAAACCTGTATGTCTTGCTATTGAGGGAGTGCAGCGTAGGTTCACCAGGTTAATTCCCAGGATGGCGAGACTGATGTATGATGATATGATATGGCTGGGCTTATATTCATTGGAATTTAGAAGGATGAGAGGCGATCTTATGGAAACATAACATTTCTAAGGGATTGGACAGGCTAGATGCAAGAAACTTGTCCCTCCTCCCGATGTTGGGGGGAGTCCAGAACCAGGGGTCACAGTTTAAGAATAAGGGGTCGGCCATTTAGGACTGAGTTGAAAAAAAACATTTTCACCCAGAGAGTTGTGAATCTGTGGAATTCTCTGCCACAGAAGGCAGTGGAGGCCGATTCACTGGATGTATTCATGAGAGTTAGATTTAGCTCTTAGGGCTAACGGAATCGAGGGATATGGGGGTAAAAAGCTGGAACGGGGTACTGATTTTGGATCAGCCATGATCATATTGAATGGCGGTGCTGGCTCGAAGGGTCAAATAGCCTACTCCTGCACTTACTTTCTCTGTTTCTGTGTGTTTGGAATGTGGGAGGAAACCGGAGCACCCGGAGAAAACCCACTTAGATCACGGGGAGAACGTACAAACTCCGGACAGGCAACACCCGTAGTCAGGATGGAACCCAGGATTCTGGCGCTGTGAGGCAGCAGCTCTACCCGCTGCGCCACCGTGCCGCCCTAGTGACTACGGTCACTCCTGCAGCTGGAAATTACCCCTGCTAATGAGCATACATGTAGCATGCCTGCACGTGTCACACGTATATACACACATGCCACACACCCACCACGCATGATGCAGTCCCGTATACACACCCCCTTTCCCCACACAGATTAACTTTTAATTTCATAACCTGTAGATAATACAGATTTCAGTTTAGTTTATTGCCACGTGTACCGAGGTACAGTGAAAAGCTTTTGTTGCGTGCTAACCCGTCAGCGGAAAGACAATACATGATTACAATCGAGCCGTCCACAGTGTACAGGTAATAACATTTAGTGCAAGGTAAAGCCAGATCAAAGATAGTCCGAGGGTCACCAATGAGGTAGATAGTAGTTCAGGACTGCTCTCTAGTTGTGGTGGGATGGTTCAGTTGCCACAGAAGGCTGTGGAGGCCAAGTCAGTGGATATTTTTAAGGTGGGGATAGATAGATTCTTGATTGGTGCGGGTGTCAGGGGTTATGGGGAGAAGGCAGGAGAATGGGGTTAGGGGGGAGAGATAAATCTGCCATGATTGAATGGTGGAGTAGACTTGATGGGCCGAATGGCCGAATTCTGGTCCTGTGGCCGATGAAGTTAGGACCTTCACTGTGAACGGCAGGCCTCTGGGGAGTGTTGTACAGCAGAGGGATCTAGAAATGCAGGGACTTAGTTCCTTGAAAGTGGCGTGGCAGGAAGGGAGGGGTTTGGGTATCTTTGGCCTTCATCAGTGAGGATGTTGACTGGAGGAGTTGAGATGTTATTACACGATTGTACAAATGATGGTGAGACTGCTGTTGTTTTACTACAATAGTTTATTTACAGGTATAAAGTGGCAGAGAAAATGCCGCTCTCAGGTGATAGGTATCTTAAATAAGGAATATACATGACAGTATCAAAGCAAAACCTTCTAACTTTCATCCAGGAAGCACTCAAGCCGTACGGGTGTCTGGGGTTATGGGGAGAAGGCAGGAGAATGGGGTTAGGAGGGAGAGATAGATCAGCCATGATTGAATGTCGGAGTAGACCTGATGGGCCGAATGGCCTAATTCTGCTCCCATTACTAATGACCTTAAGCCCCTGTGGTGCCCAGCGGGGCAGGGGGAGGTGGAAGTCAGCTGTAGGCCCCATGTTCTCTCACACTGCCAAGCCAGCCAGTATTTGCGTCATTCTCAGGGAGACTCCATCACTGGATAGATAGATAGATAGATAGATATAATTTATTGCCACACAACCAGGGTTGGTGGAAATTTGGGTTGTCATCCCTGAAGCTGCTTCACGGTTATCACGGACCAGTTTACATTGCCAGAGATATTATTCCATGCGCTCCAGTATAAATAAATATCAACTACTTATCAATGAAACCGTTTGCTTGACATCTTCTCACGCGGAGTTAAGACAGAAAAAGCCGGAGTAACTCAGCGGGACAGGCAGCATCTCTGGAGAGAAGGAATGGGTGACGTTTCAGGTCGAGATCCTTCTTGAGACTGCTGACCCGAAACGTCACCCATTCCTTTTCTCCAGAGATGCTGTCTGACCCGCGGAGTTACACCAGTCTTTTGTGTCTATCTTCGGTTTTAACCAGTTTATTTGTGTCTATCTTCGGTTTAAACCAGCATCTGCAGTTCCTTCTGTGGCCAGGTTCAGCTCCAACTCTATAATCAAGTTTGCTGATGACACTGTGGTGGTGGGCCTGATCTCAGATAACGATGAGAAGGCCTACCGGGAGGAGGTGGCTGATCTGGCACTCTGGTGTCAGGACAACAGCCTCCTCTTGAATATCATAAAACTAAGGAGCTGATTGTGGACTTTAGAAGGACACAACATCCGAGGCCGTACACACCACTGGAGATAAATGGGGCTACTGTGGACAGGGTGAGCTGCTTTAAATACCAGGGAGTCCACATCACAGAGGGTCTGACATGGACAACACACACTGCCGCACTGGTGAGTAAGGCAAGGCAGCGCCTTTACCACCTCAGGCAGCTGAGGAAATTCAGTCTCTGAGGATCCTTCAATCCTTCTACTCTGGGGCTGTAGAAAGCATCTTGTCCGGCAACATCACAATCTGGTTGGGGAACAGCTCTTCCCAGGACAAGAAGGCTCTGCAGAGAGTATTGCGTTCGGCCGAACGCACCATGGGAACTACACTCACCCCCCTGCAGGACCTATACACCAGGAGGGGCAGATCCAGAGCCAGCAACATTATGGGGGACCCCTAACACCCCAGCAACGGACTGTTCCAGCTGCTACGGTCAGGCAAGCGCCTCCGCTGTCATGCTGTGAGAACAGAGAGGATGAGACGGAGTTTCTTCCCACAGGCCATCAGGACTGTAAACTCTGATCTCACCAGGGACTCATTTACTGTTGTGTTGTGTCTTTTTAAAATTGCTGGGGTTTTTTTCTAAAATGTAAATACTGATTCTGTTCTATTCTGTTCGTTGTTTTGCACAATCCCGCAGGCATTGCCACTTTCATTTCACTGCACATCTTGTATGTGTATGTGACAAATAAACTTGACTTGACATCCTCCAAATTTCACCCAGCGTTTAGTTTAGATTAGAGATACAGCGCGGAAACAGGCGCTTCAGCCCAGCGAGTCCGCATCGACCAGCGATCCCCGCACATTAACATCACACACTAGGGATAACATTTATACAAGTTCACCAAGCCAATATAACCTACAACGGTGTAAGTGTTTGGAGAGTTCTGCAGCAGGCACAATAACGTTCACAAGACACCTGGATGTGGAGACGGGGTATGGGTCAAACTAGCGTAGATGGGGCATCTTAGGTCAGCAGAGATGAGTTGGGCCGAAGGGCCTGTTTCCGTGCTGTATGAGAGTGAATCACATCTCAATGGCCCACAGGTGGTGTGGCTAGGCCAGGTCGCTCCTGTCCTATAGGACGGACAGGTTTCGAGGGATATGGACCAAACGCAGACAGGTGGGACTAGTATAGATGGGGCAAGTTGGGTCGAACGGCCTGTTTCCGTGCTGAGTGACTCTACGATTGCAGATGGTCCCACGGACCTGCGACCCGCAATGACACCCTGCCGTCGGGGTCAGAACCCCGCGACCCCTGCCTGGGGTCACGACCCTCCCAATTGCCTGGGCTCACGCCCCACGACCCCCCCCCCCTCTGCCTAGCGTCACGCCCCACGACCCCCTGCCCACCCCCACAGGTGTAGGGAGCCGTCGGTGGCAGCGGAGAGCAGCGCCCGCTGATGCCCAGGGACCCAGGTGTGGGCTGTGACCAGCGGCCGCTCTGACCCGGTCCCCAGCCCGTGGCCCCGGTGGACGATCACCGGCTCGGCCCGCACCGGGCTCTCAGACCAGCGGGCGGCGTCGTACACCCGCACCGAACCGTCAAACCCTGGGGGGGGAGAGAGAGAGAGAGAGGTCAAACGCACACACGAGTGTCATCTAGCACCCAACCCCCCACCCCAGCACCCAACCCCCCACCCCAGCACCCAAACCCCCACCCAGCACCCAACCCCCCACCCCAGCACACAACCCCCCACCCCAGCACCCAACCCCCCACCCCAGCACACAACCCCCCACCCCAGCACCCAACCACCCACCCAGCACCGCCATTCATTGTGATCATGGCTGATCATCCAAAATCAGTAACCCGTGCCTGCCTTCTCCCCATATCCCTTGATTCCGCTAGCCCCTCGAGCTCTAACTAACTCACTAAATTCATCCAGTGAATTGGCCTCCACTGCCTTCTGTGGCAGAGAATTCCACAAATTCACAGCTCTCTGGGTGACATTTTTTTTCTCATCTCAGTTTTAAACGGCCTCCCCTTTATTCTAAAACTGGCCCCTGGTTCTGGACTCCCTCAACATTGGGAACATTTTCCCTGCATCTAGCCAGTCCAGTCCTTTTATAATTTTATATGCTTCTACAAGATCCCCCTCATCCTTCTAAACTCCAGTGAATACAAGCCCAGTCTTTCCATTCTTTCCTCATATGCCAGTCCCACCATCCCAGGGATCAATCTCGTGAACCTACGCTGCACTGCCTCAATAGCAAGGATGTCCTTCCTCAAATTAGGAGACCAAAACTGCACACAATGTGGTCTCACTAGGACCCTATACCACTGCAGAAGGACCTCTTTACTCCTATACTCAAATCCTCTTGTTATGAAGGCCAACTTGCCATTAGCTTTCTTCACTGCCTGCTGTACCTGCATGTTTACTTTCAGTGACTGGTGTACAAGGACACCCAGGTCTCGTTGCACCTCCCCTTTTTCCTAATCTGACACCATTCATATAATAATCTGCCCTCTTGTTCTTGCCACCAAAGTGGATAACCTCACATTTATCTACATTATACTGCATCTGCCATGCATCTGCCCACTCACCCAACCTGTCCAAGTCACCCTGCAACCTCCTAGCATCCTCTTCGCAGTTCACACTGCCACCCAGCTTTGTATCATCTGCAAATATGTCAGTGTTACTTTAATTCCATCATCGAAATCATTAATATATATTGTAAATAGTTGCGGCCCCAGCACCGAGCCTTGTGGCACTCCACTCGCCACTGCCTGCAATTCTGACAGGGACCCGTTTATTCCTACTCTTTGTTTCCTGTCTGCCAACCAATTCTCTCTCCATGTCAACACCCTACCCCCAATACAATGTACTCTAATGTTGCCCACTAATCTCCTGTGTGGGACCTTATCAAAGGCTTTCTGAAAGTCCAGATACACTACATCCACTGGCTCTCCTTCATCCAATTTACTTGCCACAACCGAAGATCTGAGAGAAAACCCACGCAGGTCACGGGGAGCACGCACAAACTCCGCACAGACAGCACCCGTGGTCAATATCTCTGGCGCTGTGAGGCAGCAACTCTACCGCTGCACCACCGTGGCGCCCTTAATTCCATTGATCCTGGAATTCTTTGCCACAGACGGCTGTGGAGGCCATCAGTGAATATTTTTAAGGCAGAGTTCGATAGATTCTTGATTTGTACGGGTGTCAGGGGTTATGGGGAGAAGGCAGGAGAATGGGATTAGGAGGGAGAGATAGATCAACCATGATTGAATGGGTGAGTAGACTCGATGGGGCCGAATGGCCTAATTCTACTATGCCTTATGACCAGCTCAGTATTTTGCCGCAGTTTCTGACGTTGGTTGAGACTTCCCGCCCGCAGCCCGCGTACCTGAGACGGCCAGGTGGTGGCGCAGGTGAGGTGCCCAGGTGAGGCAGAGGTGGTCAGCGTTGTCCGGTGTCTGGGTAATGTCCATCTGTGCCCGTGCCAGGGCGGTACTGAGATCCCGGCGGTCAGTCAGCACCAGCTGCCCGCTGGACGAGAGCCTGGCCACCGCCGTGCCGCCGGGCTCCAGCGCCATGGTCCAGCGGCCAGCGCCCGCGGCCGGGCTGGGGGGACTGGTCAGTGCCGGGCACTGCCGGGTATCGCCGATGCCCAGCCGCCCGCTCTCCGTACACACCAGGAAGGTGCAGCCGTCCAGTAACGCCAGCCCGCTGACCGATTCACCGGCGTCCAGCCCTGCGGGAGCGGCAGCACCCAGTTAGATGGCAGTGCCAGCGGCCAGAGGTACCGACCCTCTTCTTGCGAACTCCCCCACTCCCAGCCCGCTGACCCCTTCCCCATCATCAGGCCCCATGGGAGGGGCAGCGGCCAGAGACACTGACCCCCTCCTCCAGAACTCCAAACCCCCTCCCGACCATCACACTCCCAGCCTGCTGACCCTTCCTCATCACCTGGCCATGCAGGAGGGGCAGCGTCCATTAGAGGCAACACCAGAGGCCCACACCCCCACCCACCCACCCCACCCCCCTCCCTTCGTACCCTCTCCCAACTGACCCCCCCCTGGGCCAAACACACAGCGCTGGAGTAACTTAGCAGGTCGGGCAGCGTCTGTGGAGGGAATGGACAGGCGACGTTTCCGGTCTCAGACCGATGGAGTGGGAAGCTGGGAACGAGAGGTGGTGGACAGGACAAAGTCTGGCGAGTGATAGGTGGATGCAGGGGTGCTTGCCGGATGGGTGGATCCCAACAAAACGTTGTCTGTCCATTCCCTCCACAGACGCTGCCTGACCCGCTGAGTTCCTCCTGCACTCTGTGCTTTGCTCAGCACTGCGGCAGCTGCAGTTCCTCGTGACCTCAGAGTGGCCTTGGGTCTCTCAGCAGCTCCCTCCCTCCGTCCCTTCTGCCCTCCCTCCCTCATTCCTCTCCTCCCCCGGCGGTGAGGAGGCTGACCTACCTGTGGGGGCGGCGGTGGGCAGCTCGGTCCGCGTGTGGAGGTCCAGCAGGGACAGGTCAGTGAGGGTGGATCCGTGCAGGACGCGGGGGGAAGGCGGGCCGGTGACGGAGAGCCGGGACCATCCATTGCCCGCAGGACCGGTCAGCGGCCACGAGCTCTGCAGCCGCACGCTGTCTGCGGGGAGAGAACGGCGGCTTCAGCGACACTGCCAGCAAAACCGCACGGCACAAGCCCGGGCCCTTCAGCCCACTGCACCCCTGCTAGCCATTTCAGAGAGACTTCGTGAACAATCCGAGGCCCTTCGGCCCACTGCACCCGTACTAGCCAATCAGAGACGGGCACAAACCAAGGCACTTTGGCCATACTAGCCATCTTAGAATAAAGGGGAGGCCATTTAAGACTGAGGTGAGAAAAAACCTTTTCACCCAGAGAGTTGTGAATTTGTGGAATTCCCTGCCACAGAGGGCAGTGGAGGCCAAGTCACTGGATGGATTTAAGAGGGTTAGATAGAGCTCTAGGAGATAGTGGAGTCAAAGGATATCAGGAGAAGGCAGGCATGGGTTATCGATAGGGGACGATCAGCCATGATCACAATGAATGGCGGTGCTGGCTCGAAGGGCCGAATGACCTCCTCCTGCACCTATTTTCTATGTTTCTAAGTAGTCCAGGCCCTTCAGTCCACTGCGCCCCTGCTAGCCATTTCAGAGAGACCTCGTGCACAAACCGAGGCCCATTTGGCCCACTGTCTGTTCTAGCCCATTCAGAGACATGAACAAACCAAGGCACATTGACCCATTTTGCTCATACTAGCCCTTTCAGAGACTCAGACTCAGCCCTTCAGCTCACTGTTCCCTTACTAGCCTTTTCAGAGAAACCTCTTCATCACCCTACCCTCTGCTGCCCAACCACTGCACCCCCTCCAGCTTAGCTACATCATCTACACCTGGCCCTCAGGCTTCTAGTTTACTTTAGAGTTACTGCGCAGAAACAGGCCCTTCTGCCCATCTACTCTGTGCCAACCATCAATCAACCGCACACCAGTTCCAAAGATAGACACAAAATGCTGGAGTAACTCAGCGGGACAGGCAGCATCTCTGGAGAGAAGGAATGGGTGATGTTTCGGGTTTGACCCTTCTTCAGACCACCCATTCCTTCTCTCCAGAGATGCTGTCTGTCCCGCTGAGTTACTCCAGCTTTTTGTGTCTACACTTTAAACCAGCATCTGCAGTTCCTTCCTACACATCCAGTGCACTAGTTCCACCCTACACACTTTACAGGGACAATTTACAGAAGCCAATTGACTTTTTTGAGAAACATTTTTTTCACACAGAGAGTGGTGAATCTGCGGAACTCTCTGCCACAGAAAGTAGTCAAGGCCAGTTCATTGGCTATATTTAAGAGGGAGTTAGATGTGGCCTTTGTGGCTAAAGGGATCAGGGGGTATGGAGAGAAGACAGGTACAGGATACTGAGTAGGATGATCAGCCATGATCATATTGAATGGCGGTGCAGGCTCGAAGGGCCGAATGGCCTACTCCTGCACCTATTTTCTATGTTTCTATGACTTACAAACCTGCACGCCTTTGGGATGTGGGAGAAAGCCCACGCAGTTCACGGGGAGAACGTACAAACTCCACACAGACAGCACCCGTAGTCTGGATTGAACCCGGGTCTCTGGCGCTGTGAGGCAGCAACTCTACCCGCTGCGCCACCGTGCTGCCCATCAGCTCTTTCACCTCTCAAACCCTGAAGAAGGGTCCTGACCCAAAACGTCGTCTGTCCACCCCTCCTGTCCGACAGTCCGTTACCTCTCCCTGTAGCTGAAACCCACTAATCCCGGCAACGTTCTGGTAAACCTCCTCTGCACCGTCTCCAAAGCCCCCACAGAACCAGGGGCCACAGTTTTAGAATAAGGAGTAAGCCATTTAGAACGGAGACGCGGAAACACTTTTTCTCACAGAGTTGTGAGCCTGTGGAATTCTCTGCCTCAGAGGGCGGTGGAGGCCAGTTCTCTGGATACATTCAAGAGAGAGCTAGATAGGGCTCTTAAAGGTAGCGGAGTCAGGGGATAGGGGGAGAAGGCAGGAACGAGGTACTGATTGGGGATGATCAGCCATGATCACGTTGAATGGCGTGCTGGCTCGAAGGGCCGAATGGCCTACTCCTGCACCTATTGTCTATCCTCCCTGTAATGGGGGTGCAGTTCCAGAACTCCACGCAATACTCCAAATACGGCCCGACCAACGTCCGACAGAGCTGCAAGGTCTGATACTCACCGCTCTCGCTGGCTCCCAGCGTCCAGACCTGTAGCGAGGTATCGGGGGGACCACTGGTCACCAACAGGCTGTGGACACAGAGCTGGGGGTCAGTGGTCAGTCTAGTCCCACCAGCTCCCTCCACTCCCCTGTACCCACCTATCACTCCCCAGGCCTGATCCTCCAGCACTTTGTATTTATCTCAAGATTCCAGCATCTACATTCCTTGTGTCTGCAACCCCCCATCAACTAAACCCCCCCCATCAACCAACCCCGCCTCATCAACTAATCCTCCCCATCACCCAAACCCCCCTCATTAACTAAACCCCCCCATCAACCAACCCCCAACCCCCTATTCCAGTCCCTGCTATTCACGTCTCTCTGGGGGGAGGGGGCTTGAGGAGGGGAGGGTTTACGTGGGAGAGAGTGAGAGAGAAGGAGAGTGACGGAGAAACGAGGGGAGGGGGGGATGGAGGGAGGAGAGAGAAGGGAGGGAGGGGAGGGGAGGGGGAGTGAGGAAGGGGAAGGGAGGGGAAGGGAGAGAAGGGAGGGAGGGGAGGGGATGCGTAGACTGACCTGGTCCCGGGCACATGTTTCAGCTGGTAGACGGGTCTGTGGGAGAAGCCGCCGCCATCCACACGGAAATCACGGTCGGGGCAAAGACCCTGTGGGGAACGACAGCGGGCGGGATCAGGGGAGAGTGGACCACCCACCCACTATACCCCTCCCTGCCCACACCCCTACCCCACCCCACACACCCACCCCACACCCCATCCCCACCCCATACCCCTTCCCCACCCCACAGCCACCCCTCCCTGCTCACACCCCGGTGAGCAGCCTGGATCAATCACTGCTCTAGCGCACAGAGCCAGGCTCTATGCAAGCAGGCCGTTACTCCCAACTCTCCTCTACCTGCACCTCATCCATGTCCAGCTGGATATCCAGTTCATAAAGCCATGTTCATCAGAGATAGGAGCCGAATTAGGCCACTCTGCCCATCAAGTCTACTCTGCCATTCAATCATGGCTGATCATTCTCCTGCCTTCTCCCCCACAAGTTTAGTTAATTGTCACATGTATCGAGGTACAGTGAAAAGCTTTTGTTGCGTGCTAACCAGTCAGCAGAAAGACAATACATGAGTCCAATCGATCCATTTACAGTGTACAGATACATGATAAGGGAATACTGCATTTCGTTGTCTCTGTACTGTATACTGCACAATGACAATAAAGTTTGAATCTGAATCTGAATCTGAATAACGTTTAGTGCAAGGTAAAGCCAGCAAAGTCTGATCAGGGGTAGTCCAGGGGTCTCCAAAGAAGTAGATAGTAGTGTGTCTATGTATCTATCCAAAAGCCTCTTAAACACCACTATCGTATCTGCCTCCACCACCATCCCTGGCAGCGCTTTCCAAGCACCCACCCCGCCCCGCACATCTCCTTAAAGTTATGCCCCCTAGTGTTGGATGTTTCCACCCTGGGGAAATGTTTCTGACTTTGACCTTCTCTGTGCCTCTGATTATTTTAAATACTTCCAACAAATCCCATATGAACTACCTACCTCTTGATAACCCTCGGACTATCTTAGATCGGACTTTACTGGCTTTCCTCTGCACTACATGTTATTCCCTTATCATGTATCTGCACACTGTGGATAGACAATGGACAATAGACAATAGGTGCAGGAGTATGCTATTCAGCCCTTCGAGCCAGCACCGCCATTCACTGTTATCATGGCTGATCATCCCCAATCAGTACCCTGTTCCTGCCTTCTCCCCATATCCCCTGACTCCGCTACCTTTAAGAGCTCTATCTAGCATCCAGAGAATTCCACAGACTCACCACTCTGTGTGAAAAAGTGTTTCCTCGTCTCCGTTCTAAATGGCTTATCCCTTATTCTTAAACTGTGGCCCCTGGTTCTGGACTCCCCCAACATCGGGAACATGTTTCCTGCCTCTAACGTGTCCAAACCCTTAATAATGTTATATGTTTCAATAAGATCCCCTCTCATCTTTCTAAACTCCAGAGTATACAAGCCTAGCCGCTCCATTCTCTCAGCATATGACAGTCCACATGATGAGGAACTTTTTCACTCGGAGGGTGGTCCATATGGAGTTATAAAGCAGGGAAACTTCACTCTAGCAATGTATGAGGAGAGGTCGGACAGACTTAGATTGTTTTCTCTGGAGCGGTGGAGGTTGAGAATGAGTTTATCATGAGTATTTCTGGATACTTTCAAGAGAGAGTTAGATAGGGCTCTTAAAGATAGCGGAGTCAGGGGATATGGGGAGAAGGCAGGAATGGGGTGGTGATTGTGGATGATCAGCCATGATCACATTGAATGGTGGTGCAGGCTCAAAGGGCCGAATGGCCTACTCCTGCGTCTATTATCTAATGTCTATTGTCCTCCTGAGATCTCTCTTAAATCTCTCCCCTCTCGCCTTAACCCTGTGCCCTCTAGTTTTAGAATCCTCTACCCTGGGAAACAGACTGTGAGCGTTCACTTTATCCGTGTCCCGGGTGATCTTGTACACCTCAATAAGGTCAAGTCAAGAGTGTTTTATTGTCATGTGTCCCAGATAGGACAATTAAATTCTTACTTGCTGCAGCACAACAGAATGAATGAATGAATGAATATGTTTATTGGCCAAGTATTCACATACAAGGAGTTTGCCTTGGTGCTCCGCCCACAAGTGACAACATGACATATGGTGACAGTTAAGAATGATACATAAAACATTAAACAATATATAAACATAGTACAAAACGGAAGATAAAAGTTCAGTGTGTCTATTGACCATAGACTGTATATACACTATAAATAATACATACACCCCTCAGCCTCCTATGCTCCAACCGACAAAGTCGTAGCCTCTCCCTGTAACTCAAGCCCAGGTGATGTTTCATACCAGGTAACATCCAGGTGAATCTCTCCCGCACCCTCTCCAACTTAATGTCATCCTTGCTGTACCTGGGTGAGCACAACTGCACAGAACACTGCATGGATTTCTGGGATACGGAGTTTGCACTGGGCAAGGTGCAGTAATTATCCTGTGAACAAATTCAGACTTCACCGCCCCGAACTGTCAGATCTTTCAACGGACTCTGACATGGATCAGATGCAGGTAGACAAAAATGCTTGAGAAACTCAGCAGGTCAGGCAGCATCTGTGGTGAACATGGATAGGTGACGTTTCACAGAGTGCTGGAGTAACTCAGCGGGTCAGGCAGCATCTGTGGAGAACATGGATAGGTGACGTTTCACAGAGTGCTGGAGTAACTCAGCGGGTCAGGCAGCATCTGTGGAGAACATGGATAGGTGACGTTTCACAGAGTGCTGGAGTAACTCAGCAGGTCAGGCAGCATCTGTGGAGAACATGGATAGGTGACGTTTCACAGAGTGCTGGAGTAACTCAGCCGGTCAGGCAGCATCTGTGGAGAACATGGATAGGTGACGTTTCACAGAGTGCTGGAGTAACTCAGCGGGTCAGGCAGCATCTGTGGAGAACATGGATTGGTGACGTTTCACAGAGTGCTGGAGTAACTCAACGGGTCAGGCAGCATCTCTGGAGAACATGGATAGGTGACGTTTCAGGTCAGGACCCTTCTTCAGACCTGACCTGAAACATCACCCATACTGACTCGTTGAATCGAAATGCTGACTCGAAGGGCTGAATGGCCTACTCCTGCACCTATTGTCTATTGTTTATGTCCTTTTTTCGTTTGATCCTGACTACGGGTGCTGTCTGTACGGAGTTTGCACGTTCTCCCTGTGACCTGCGTGGGTTTTCTCCAGGATCATCGGTTTTCTCCCACACTCCAAAGACATGCAGGTTTGCAGGCTTGGTGTAAATATAAATTGTCCCCAGTGTGTGTGTAGGGTAGTGTTAATGTGCGGGGATCGCTGTTCGGTGCAGACTCGGTGGGCCGAAGGGCCTGTTTCTTCTCTCTATCTCTAAATTCTACACAACCCGATGTTTGACATCCCCCCTGCATCACCGGCACTCTGACGGAGCAGGGGCCATACTCAGGCTCCGTCCTTGTTACCCTGTCCCGGGGAACTCGCTCAGCTCACCTCACCTCACCTGCTTTTGTTTAGCCGAGAGTTTCTGGGGGAGAGCGAGCTGCAGAATTTCGTTCCTCCTTCCCGATCCGTAGCCAGCGACGCACACACCTGCCAGGCAGAGAGCGTTAGACCCAGGCTGCGGGAACCTGCACGTTCACACAGCTTACGATACGATAGAACTTTATTCATCCCCGGAGGGAAACTGCCAACAGTCACAACAGACAAGGGTACACAAAACCTTGAAATTAAAATCAAATTAAAAGTGAACATGTACACTTCAAACATAGAAACATAGATAGTTATAGGAGTAGAATTGGACCATTCGACCCATCAAGTCTATTCTACTATTCAATCATGGCTGATCTATCTCTCCCTCCTAACCCCATTCACCTGCCTTCTCCCCATAAACCCTGTACTAATCAAGAATCTGTCAATTTCCATCTTATAAATATCCACTGACTTGGCCTCCACAGCCTTCTGTGGCAATTTAGTTCAGACATACAGTACGGAAACAGGCCCTTCGGCCCACCGGGTCCGCGCCAACCAGCGATCCCCGCACATTAACACCATCCTACACCCACTAGGGACAATTTTTACATTTACACCAAGCCAATTAAAATACAAACCTGTACGTCTTTGGAGTGTGGGAGGAAACCGGAGATCTCGGAGAAAACCCACGCAGGTCACGGGGAGAACGTACAAACACCGTACAGACAGCACCCGTAGTCGGGATCGAACCCGGGGCTCTGGCGCTGCATTCGCTGTCAGGCAGCAATTCTACTGCTGCACCACCATGACCGCAATGAATTCCATAGATTCACCACCGTCTGACGGACTGTGGTGGTGCTGGCTCGAAGGGCCGAATGGCCTCCTCCTTGCACCTATTGTCTATTGACTAAAAAAAAATCCTCCTCGTCTCCTCTCTAAAAGAACGTCCTTTAATTCTGAGACTATGACCTCTCGTCTAAGACTCTCACTTGTGGAAACATCCTCTCCACATCCACTCTCTCCAGGCCCAGATAACATTAAAAAAAAAAAAAAAAAAATGTCAATTAATAACCTACCGGTCTTGTGAATCCACTCGAGGACGCGCGTCGCTTCCTGCAGTTCAAACACGTGGAGGTCGTCATAGCTGAAACGGAAGATGGTCGGTGAGCAGCGGGGGGGGATAGTTGTGCTCATGCAGGATGGCATTCTGCCCATCCACTCAGTACTAGCTCCTCCTTCCCCCTCTATCCTTCCTCTCACCCTCCTTCCATCTCTCCCTTTCTCCCTCCACCCCTACCCGTTCTCCCTGCTCCCCCATTCTGCCTCCCTCCACCCTCCTCTTAAAGATAGCGGAGTCAGGGGATATGGGGAGAAGGCAGGAATGGGGTACTGATTGGGGATGATCAGCCCCAATGGCGGTGCTGGCTCGAAGGGCCAATTGGCCTACTCCTGCACCTATTGTCTATTGTCATCCTCTCCCTCCCCCCTGCATCCTCTTATCTCTCTCCTCCCCCCCCCCCCCCCATCCTCTATTTAGGTTCCACCCCTCCATTCCTCCTCCTCCCATCCGTCAACCCTCCTCCTCCCAACTCTACCTCCGCCTTCCATTCTTCCTCCATTATCCCCCCCCCTCCTACACCCTGCCCTACATCCTCTGAAAGTAAGCATGCAGGTACAGCAGGCAGTGAAGAAAGCTAATAGCATGTTGGCCTTCATTGCGAGATAATTTGAGTATAGGAGGAAAGAGATCATACTGCAGTTGTATAGGGCCCTGGTGAGACCGCACCTTGAGTGTTGTGTGCAATTTTGGTCTCCTTATTTGAGGAAGGACATTCTTGCTATTGAGGGAGTGCAGCGTAGGTTTACAAGGTTAATTCCCGGGATGGCGGGACTGTCATATGAAGAAAGAATGGGTCGACTGGGCTTGTATTTGCTGGCATTTAGAAGGATGAGAGGGCATCTTATATGAACATATAAAATGGTTAAAGGATTGGCCACGCTAGAGGTAGGAAATATGTTCCCGATGTTGGGGGAGTCCAGAACCAGGGGTCACAGTTTAAGAATAAGGGGTCGGTCATTTCGGACTGAGATGAGGAAAAACATCTTCAGCCAGAGAGTTGTGAATCTGTGGAATTCTCTGCCACAGAAGGCAGTGGAGACCAATTCACTGGATGTTTTCAAGAGAGAGTTAGATTTACCTCTTAGGGCTAACGGAATCAACGGATATGGGGATAAAGCGGGAAAAAGGTAATGATTTTGGATGATAATCCATGATCATATTGAATGGCCGTGCTGGTTCAAAGGGCCAAATGGCCTACTTTGGCACCTATTTTCTATGTTTCTCCCCTCCTTCCCTCCCCCTACATTCCCCTCGTCTCTATCCCGCCTCTCACAATTCTCACTCAATTATCACTCCGTCCTCCCAGCCTCCATTCTCTCTCTTCTTCCATCCTCCCCACCTTCTTCATTCTCTTCCTCCATCTATCCTCTACCCCCTCCTTCTAATCTCTTTTGATTCCCAATCCTCCTCCCCAATCCCTCCTCCTCCTGCTCCTTCCCCATCCTCCTCCCTCCATGTTCTGGACACCATGTTAAAGGAAAGATGTTGTCAAGCTGGAAAGGGTTCAGAAAAGATTTACAAGGATGTTGCCAGGTCTAGAAGGTGTGAGCTACAGGGAGAAGTTGAGCAGCCTGGGTCTCTATTCCATGGAGCGCAGGCGGATGAGGGGAGATCTTATAGAGGTGTATAAAACCATGAGAGAAATAGATCGGGTAGACGCACAGTCTCTTGCCCAGAGTACGGGAATCGAGTACCGGAGTACATAGGTTCAAGGTGAAAGTGAAAAGATTATTTGTACACTGTGGACAGGTCTGATGAAGGGTCTCGCCCCGAAACGTCGCCCATTCCTTCTCCAAAGATGCTGCCTGTCCTGCTGAGTTACTCCAGAATTTTATGTGTATCTTCACTCTATGACTCCCTCTGAATACCCGCACCACCCCCCCCCCACCCCACACACACACCTATCTCCTACATAGAAACATAGAAGAATTGGTGCAGGAGTAGGCCATTCGGCCCCTCGAGACAGCACCGCCATTCACTGTGATCATGGCTGATCATCCACAACCAGTTCCTGCTTTCTCCCCATATCCCTTAATATATTACCAACACTCTCTTGAATACATCCAGTGAATCTGCCTCCACTGCCTTCTGCGGCAGAGAATTCCACAGATTCACAACTCTCTGGGTGTAAACGTTTTTCCTCATCTCAAGTCAAGTCAAGTTTATTTGTCACATACACATACAAGATGTGCAGTGAAATGAAAGTGGCAATGCCTGCGGGATTGTGCAAAACTACAGAACAGAACAGAATCAGTATTTACAGGTTAGAGAATATTTTTTTACAAAAGACACAACACAACAGTAAATGAGTCCCTGGTGAGATAAGAGTTCTCAGTCCTAAATGTCCGACCCCTTATTCTTAAACTGTGACCCCTGACATCTCTCCCTCCATCCTCTCACAGGCTCAGAGTCTCCACCATCCACGCCTCCCACTCGCTCTCCTCGGGCGCCGCCATCTTGCCGCGTCTCCCCGGCAACGCCGAGCTCCTCTTCCGGGTAGAGGTGTCCTCGTCACTTCCTTCCCACTGCTTACTCGGCTTTCACGCTCTGGCCAATGGGATGGCTATTGCCAGGGCGCCCCCTGGCTTGGCGGGACACCAGCCTCAAGTACGCCTCCCAGCGGCTGGCTGAGCAGCGTAGGTTCCGTGGTGTAATGGTTAGCACTCTGGACTCTGAATCCAGCGATCCGAGTTCAAATCTCGGCGGAACCTGATTTTTTCCTTGCATACATAGAAACATAGACAATAGGTGCAGGAGTAGGCCATTCGGCCCTTCGAGCCTGCACCACCATTCAATATGATCATGGCTGATCATCCAACTCAGTATCCCATACCTGCCTTCTCTCCATACCCCCTGATCCCTTTAGCCACAAGGGTCACATCTAACTCCCTCTTAAATGTAGCCAATGAACTGGCCTCAACTACCTTCTGTGGCAGAGAATTCCACAGATTCACCACTCTCTGTGTGAAAAATGTTTTCCTTATCTCGGTCCTAAAAGACTTCCCCCTTATCCGTAAACTGTGACCCTTGTTCTGGACTTCCCCAACATCAGGAACAATCTTCCTGCATCTAGCCTGTCCAACCCCTTAAGAATTTTGTAAGTTTCTATAAGATCCCCCCTCAATCTTCTAAATTCTAGCGAGTACAAGCCGAGTCTATCCAGTCTCTATTGCACTTCGCAGCTGCGAGGAGCTAGTATCTTTGGCTGCTTTCACCACATCTGCCCACAGCTCCAGCCCTCTTCTGCCATCTATTTATCTAACCTGAAGAAGGGTTTCGGCCCGAAACGTCGCCTATTTCCTTCGCTCCATAGATGCTGCTGCACCCGCTGAGTTCCTCCAGCAATTTTGTGTACCTATTTATCTAACCTGCAGGTTGTGGGGAAGAGCGTAAGGTACATAAGTTCATAAATTTCATGTCACAGGAGCAAGAATTAGGCCATTCAGCCCATCAAGTCTATTCCGCCATTCAATCATGGCAGATCTATCACTCCTTCCTAACCCCATTCTCCTGCCATCTCCCCATAACCTCTGACTCCCGTATTGATCAAGAATCTATCTATCTCTGCCTTCACTTGGCCTTCACAGCCGTCTGTGACAAAGAATTCCACAGATTCACCACCCTCTGACTCAAGAAATTCCTCCTCAACTCCTTCCTAAAAGAACATCCTTTAATTCTGAGGCTGTGATCTTTAGTCCTAGAATCTCCCACTAGTGGAAACATCCTCTCCACATCCACTCTATCCAAGCCTTTCACTATTCTGTAAGTCTGTGGAATTCTCTACCTCAGAGGGCGGTGGAGGCCGGTTCTCTGGATGCTTTCAAGAGAGTTAGATAGGGCTCTTAAAGATAGTGGAGTCAGGGGATATGGGGAGAAGGCAGGAATGGGGCCATGATCACATTGAATGGCTCGAAGGGCCAAATGGCCTACTCCTGAGCCTATTGTGTATTGTCTATTGTCTATTGTACGTTTCAATGAGGTCCCCCCTCATTCTTCTAAACTCCAGCGAGCACTGACCCAGTGCCGTCAAACGCTCGTCATAGGTTAATCCGCTCATTCCTGGGATCATTCCCGTACAAGTACGTAAACTACAGGCCCACCACCGACATTCCGGCAACCGGCCGGGCCGGCACCTCTTTTAATCCGGACAAATTTACGAGAGCGCATTTGAAATCCCCCTGGAAGTCCCCCCGAAAATGTGGCCACCAGGCCGGGTGAGCCGGCCGATCTCCACCTCATCGGGACTTCTGAATCTGCCCCCCTGTTGCCGAGGCCCAGTCGAGGGCCGGCAGATCCGTTCCCATAGCCGACTATCGAGGCCGACTTTGCGGTCTAGGCGGAAGGTTCCGACACCGTTGGACTCCTCTCGGAGGCCGTGACCTCTGTTGGTCCGGCAACATGGTCCTGCAACATCTCACCAGGGACTAACTTTTACTGTACCACTCTACTGCTTTTTTTTAAATTGCTGTTTTTTTCCCTTTTTCCTTCCGCCCACAATATTTAATATGTAAACGAACATGTGATTCTGTTCCATTCTGTTTGTAGTCTGTTTGGTTGTTTGTTTGTTTGTCTTTTTGCACAAAGTCCGCGAGCATTGCCACTTTTCATTTCGCTGCACATCTCGTATGTATGTGTATGTGACGAGTAAACTTGACTTGACTTGACTTGACTTGACCCAGAAAGGCTCTGGAACCAAAGGTGCCGGAAAATCAGTGGTGGAGTTGTAGTCAAGAGTCACGAGTGTTTTATTGTCATATGTCCCTTATATACAATATTTACATATTCACATATTCTGTTGTGCTGCAGCAAGTAAGAATTTCATTGTCCCAAACAGGGGGAAAGAAGAAAAAGTTCAATAAACACTACTTGTTATTGCCGATCGTGCAGTACAGCCGAGTAAGGGATTACAGAATGCTCGAGTATCATTGTATAAGTAGTAGGGACAAAGAACTGCAGATGCTGGTTAATACACAAAAGGACACAAGGTGCTGGAGTAACTCAGCGGGTCAGGCAGCATCTGTGGAGAACATGGATAGGTGACGTTTCACAGAGTGCTGGAGTTACTCAGCTGGTCAGGCAGCATCTGTGGAGAACATGGATAGGTGACGTTTCACAGAGTGCTGGAGTAACTCAGCGGGTCAGGCAGCATCTGTGGAGAACATGGATAGGTGACGTTGGAGTAACTCTGTGTACTAACTTTGTGTAACAACCTTTTCTCCAGAAACAGGCCCTTCAGCCCACCGAGTCTGTGCTGACCAGCGATCACCCCGTACACTAGCACTATGATACACCAGTGACAATTTACAGAAGCCCATTAGCCTGCAAATCCGCACGTCTTTGGAGTGTGGGGGGGGAAACCGGAGCACCCGGAGAAAACCCACGCGGTCACAGGGAGGAACGTACAAACTCCATACAGACAGCACCCGAGGTCAGGATCGAACCCGGGTCTCTGATGCTGTGAGGCAGCAACTCTACAGCCACCAGAGGTGACGAGTTTAACTTGGCAGAAGATACGATAGAACTTTATTTATCCCAGGAGGGAAATCGATCTGCCAACAGTCATAAAAACACAAGATAGATGAAACATGAAATTAAAGTGACAAGTGGAAAGGATTGGGGGGTGTGCAAAGATTGGGTGGTGGGGTGTCTCAGTCTACCCCACGACAGAATGGAGCAGCTGGGCTTGTACACTCTGGAGTTTAGAAGGATGAGAGGGAATCTTGCTGAAACATATAAGATTATTAAGGGTTTGGACACGCTAGAGGCAGGAAACATGTTCCCGATGTTGGGGGAGTCCAGAACCAGGGGCCACACAGTTTAAGAATAAGGGGTCAGCCATTTAGAACGGAGACGAGGAAACACTTTTTCACCCAGAGAGTTGTGAGTCTGTGGAATTCTCTGCCTCAGAGGGCGGTGGAGAATATGTGAATATGTAAATATTGTATATAAGGGACATATGACAATAAAACACTCGTGTTCTCTGGATACTTTCAAGAGAGAGCTAGATAGGGCTCTTAAAGATAGCGGAGTCATGGGATATGGGGAGAAGGCAGGAACGGGGTACTGATTGTGGATGATCAGCCATTGAATGGCGGTGCTGGCTTGAAGGGCCGAATGGCCTACTCCTGCACCTATTGTCTATGTCTATTGACTAGAAGGGGGAGGGGTTGTACAGTTTGATAGCCACAGGGAAGAAGGATCTCCTGTGGCGTTGTGTGCTGCATCTTGGTGGAACCAGTCTGTTGCTGAAGGTGCTCCTCAGGTTGGCCCATGTGTCATGGAGGGGGTGTGAGCTGTATTGTCCAGGATGCTCCATCGTTTGAGGAGACCAAGACCAAACCTCCCCGTGAATCCAACTCCGACTCCAGCCCCCCGGGACGGAGCCGGCCTTGCCGATGAGCCAGTGTGGGTACAGTAGTATGTGGAGCACGGAAGGTGCGGGCCGAAGGGCCTGTCCCTGGGTCTATTTTCCAGTCCCTGCCTTTCCAAGTGTGGGTTAACGCTGCTTGTGAATCACGGTGTGAGTCTCGGAAGCAGGTTGACAAAGTGCCAACGATGTACGTTCTAAAGAGGAACAGAGACATGCTCGACAAGGCAGCTTGTTCCTGCGGCATCTCACGCAATGATGTGTTGCCAGCATGTATTTTAAACCAGGGAGAGGTGGCAGACTCTGTCCAGGGGTGGGGGTGGGGGGTGCAAGGGAATTTAAACCGTTGTCCCTCCCACACCGACTTTAATCTTGCAGCTGGGAGCTGCTTTCTCCAGCTACTGTTGGGGTCTCCTCTCCTCTCCTCTCCTCTCCCCCCTTCTCTCTCTCTCTCTTCTCTCCTCTCCTCTCTCTCTCTGCTATCCTCTCCCCTCCTCTCTCTCTCTCTCTCTCCTCTCCTCTCCTCTCCTCTCCTCTCCTCTCCTCTCCTCTCCTCCTCTCCTCTCCTCTCCTCTTCTCTCCCCCCTCCCCTCATCTCCTCTCCTCCCCTCCCTCCTCTCCTCTCCTCTCCTCATCCTCTCCTCTCCTCTCCTCTCCTCTCCGCTCCTCTCCTCTCCTCTCCTCTCCTCTCCTCTCCTCTCCTCTCCTCTCCCATCTCTCTCTCGCCCCCCCCCTCACCCCTGGAGGATGTCAGGTGAGGGGGCGTCTCAGCCCCGGGACCCCCGTAGCTCGCTGTGACCCCCCCCCCCCCGTGTGGGATCGCACTGCCCCGCCACAGGTAAGCAAAGACTTCATCGCTCTGGGGATCTGTGGGGGGGGGGAGACCTGAACCTGTGACAGGAGGGTTCGTAGCTGAAGGGAGGGTGAGGGGGTGAGGGGAGGAAGGGGGAGGGGGGAGAGGGAGGGGGGAGAGGGAGGGGGAGAGGGAGGGGGGCGTAGGGTTGGAGGGAACCTGGATAAATGGATGAAGATGGAGGAATGGTGAAGGTGGGGGGGGAGGCCAGGGCAGTGCCAATATAGCAGTATGTTGTAGATGGGCTGAATGGCCTGTTAGTGTGCGGGTGGCAGATGGGGCAGTCGGAGGAGAGGCTGGAGTTACACAGGAAGATCCCAGGTACATGAGCTTGGATGTAACAGGATGAACCAGGATAGCGCGGCACCTCCTCACCTCCCCCCCCCCACACAGTGTGACCTTCACTCACCCCCGCCCCTCCCCCCCCCACCTCCCACTCACCCTCGCCCCCCCCCCATAGCATGGCACTCCCTCCCCCCTGGCCCCTCCCTCACCCCGCCCCCCCCCCTTCTCATCCCCGCCCCTCCCCGTCCCACCCCATCTCACCCCCCGCCCCCCCCCCCCCCCCCCCCCCCTCACCACTGCCCCATCCTAAGGGCAACCTTTCCACACAGAGGTGGGTGTACGGAACGAAGCAGTTGCCAGGGACTATCACAACATTTAAAAGACATTTGGACAGGTACATGGATAGGACCGGTTTGGAGGGATCTGGGCCGAACGCAGGCAGGAGGGACTTGCATTGATGGGGCATGTTGGTTAGTATGGACGAGTCGGGCCGAAGGGCCTGTGTCCGTGCTGTGTGACTCCCCACCTCTCTCCCACGTCCTTTTGCTTCGACTTGAGGTAGAGGCTCCTGGCGTGAACTTGGGAGTCGGAGACAGGGATTAGATGATTTTTTTTTTTAAGTGTCACGTGTACCGAGGTACAGTGAAAAGCTTTTTGTTGCGTGCTAACCAGTCAGCGGAAAGACAATACATGATTACAATCGAGCCGTCCACAGTGTACAGATACAGGATAAGGGAATAACGTTTAGTGCAAGGTAAAGTCAGCAAAGTCCGATCGAGATAGATTCAAGATTCAAGATTGAAGAGAGTTTATCGTCATGTGTCCCAGATAGGACAATGAAATTCTTGCTTTGCTTCAGCACAACAGAACATAGTAGGCATGAATAAATACAGAACAGATCAGTGTCCATATACCATTGAATATATATATATATACACATAATTAAACCTATAAACAGATAGACACAAACTGCTGGAGTAACTCAGCGGGTCAGGCAACATCTCTGGAGAGAAGGAATGGGTGATATTTCGGGTCGAGACCCTTCTTCAGAGTTACTCCAGCATGTTGTGTCTATCTTCGATTGTAACCAGCGTCTGCAGTTCCTTCCCACACAAAGTCCGATCAAGGATAGTCACTTATTTCGCCTGGGCAGCTTACACCTCAGTGGTATGAGTATTGATTTCTGTCACTTCAAGTAGCCCCGGCATTCCCTCTCTCTCTATCCCTCCCCCACCCAAGTCGCACCAGCTTCTCGTTCTCATCCAGCAAACAGCTAACAATGACCTGTTTCCGTTGTCATCGTGCCTTTTTTTGCACATCTTTCATTCATTGTTCTTTATCTTTCCACATCACCGGCTATATCTCTCGTTTCCCTTATCCCAGACCAGCCTGAAGAAGGGTCTCGACCCGAAACCTCGCCCATTCCTTCTCTCCAGAGATGCTGCCTGTCCCGCTGAGTTACTCCAGCTTTTTGTGTCTGTCAGAGGATAGTCCGAGGGTCTCCAGTGGGGTAGCGGGTAGTTCAGGACTGCAGTTAGGGGGAAAGGGCACCCCCCTATCTCTCCCCCCCCCCCCCCCCCACTGGACCTGCCCCCCTCCCCCAGCCAGGGGCGGTCTCTGCACGTGATGGACACGGCTGTACAGCAATGGTCAGCGGACAGCTGGTGGCCGGAATTAGCCCGGGACTTATTCCGGGAATTGGTTTATCCACGGGGGAGGTGGGGGCGGGAGGGGGAGAGGAGGCTGGGACAGAGCAGGATCATATCCTCCCCCCTCCACCCTCCACCCCTCTCTCTCTGACTCTGAGGCTCTGGGGAGGGACGAGGGGAGGGGGGGGGGGATGGGAAGGGTCGCCTTGAATGACAGACACCCCTCCCAAGGTCAATCCATTCCCCATCCCACCTCTCCCTCTCTCTCTCTCCCTCTCTCCCTCTCTCTCTCCCTCTCTCCCTCTCTCCCTCTCTCTCTCCCTCTCTCTCCCTCTCTCTCCCTCTCTCTCCCTCTCTCCCTTCTTCTCTCTCCCTCTCTCACTCCCTCCCTCTCCCGCTCCCACTCCCTCCCTCCCTCCCTCTGTCCCTCTGTCCCTCTCTCTCTGCCTCCCTCACTCCCTCCCTCGTTCCCTCCCTCCCACTCCCCCCCCTCCCTCTCCCTCCCTCCTTCTCTGCCTCTCTCTCCCTCTCTCCATCCCTCTCTCCCTCCCTCCCTCTCTCCCTCTCTCCCTCTCTCCCTCCCTCTCCCCCTCTCTCCCTCACTCTCCCGCTCTCTCCCTCTCTCTCCCTCTCTCCCTCCCCCCCTCCTCCCTCCCTCTCTCGCTCCTTCTCTCCCTCCCTCTCTCGCTCCTTCTCTCCCTCTCTCCCTCTCGCTCTCCCTCCCTCTCTCTCTCTCTCGCTCACTCTCCCTCCCTCCCCACCCTCTCCCTTCCCCTTCTCACGCCACCCCCATCATATCTCTGCACACACCCAACAACAGCCCCTCCCAAGAACCCCCCCCCCCCCCCACACTGCCCACACACCCCGGATAAAAATATCCATGGTCCAGAATTAGACTGGGAATGTGTGGATCGTTACGGGAAATCAGCCCACATCGTCAAAGACCATCTCTCGTCTCCCCCTCCCTCGACTCTCTGTCTGAAGAAGGGTTCGACCCGAAACGTCACCTATCCATGTTCCCCACAGATGCTGCCTGACCCGCTGAGTTACTCCAGCACTCTGTGAAACGTCACCTATCCATGTTCCCCACAGATGCTGCCTGACCCGCTGAGTTACTCCAGCACTCTGTGAAACGTCACCTATCCATGTTCTCCACAGATGCTGCCTGACCCGCTGAGTTACTCCAGCACTCTGTGAAACGTCACCTATCCATGTTCTCCACAGATGCTGCCTGACCCGCTGAGTTAATTTCAGTTGAGTTTATTGCCACGTGTACCGAGGTACAGTGAAAAGCTTTTGTTGCGTGCTAACCAGTCATAAGATCATGTGATATGAGTAGAATTAGGCCATTCGGCCCATCGAGTCTGCTGCAACATTCAATCATGGCTGACCCATCTCTCCCTCCTAACCCCATTCTCCTGCCTTCTCCCCATAACCTCTGACACCCGTACTAATCAAGAATCTATCTATCTCTGCCTTAAAAATATCCACTGACTTGGCCTCCACGGCGTCTGTGGCAAAGAATCCCACAGATTCACCACCCTCTGACTAAAGAGATTTCTCTTCATCTCCTTCCTAAAGGAACGCCCTTTCATCCTCTAGTCCGAGACTCTCCCAGTCAGCAAAAAGACAATCGGTCACGGTGGTGCAGCGGTAGAGTTGCTGCCTTACAGCGAATGCAGCGCCGGAGACCCGGGTTCCATCCCGACTACGGGTGCTATCTGTACGGAGTTTGCACGTTCTCCCCGTGACCTGCGTGGGTTTTCTCCGAGATCTTCGGTTCCCTCCCACACTCCAAAGACGTGCAGGCTTGCAGGTTAATTGACTTTGTGTAAATGTAAGTTGTCCCTAGTGTGTGTAGGATAGTGTTGGTGTGCGGGGATCGCTGGTCGGCACGGACCCGGTGGGCCGAAGGGCCTGTTTCCACGCTGTATCTCTAAACTAAATACATGATTACAATCGAGTCATTCACAGTGTACAGATACATGAGGAGGTAGTTGAGGCATGAACTATCATAACATTTAAAAGATACTTAGACAGGTACATGGCTAGGACAGGTTAACAGGTATTTTTCCCAAATACGTCAGGTGGGACTGGTGTAGATGGGACATGTTGGTCGGTATGGGCAAGTTGGGCCGAAGGGCCAGTTTCTGCGCAGTATCACTCTGGTGTTCAGAAGGATGAGAGGGTATCATATTGAAACATATAAGATTATTAAGGGTTTGGACACGCTGGAGGCAGGAAACATGTTCCCGATGTTAGGGGAGTTAAACCAGGGGCCACAGTTTAAGAATAAGGGGTAAGCCATTTAGAACGGAGACGAGGAAACACATTTTCTCACAGAGAGTTGTGAGTCTGTGGAATTCTCTGCCTCAGAGGGCGGTGGAGGCTGGATACTTTCAAGAGAGAGTTAGATAGGGCTCTTAAACATAGCGGAGTCAGGGGATATGAGGAGAAGGCAGGAACCGGGTACTGATTGGGAATGATCAGCCATGATCACATTGAATGGCGGTGCTGGCTCGAAGGGCCGAATGGCCTCCTCCTGCACCTATTGTCTATTGTTTCTGCGCTATGACTACGAGTATAATGAAGATGGGCCGAAGGGCCAGTTGGGTTGCAGTGTGACTGTGCTGTTCTGTCCACAGGTGCGTGTGGCCGGAGTGATGGTGACCATCCGAGTGATGCTGCTGGGCAGCGAGCTGGTGGGCAAGACCTCGCTGGTGGTCTGCTTGACCACCCGCCTCTTCCCCCGCGACAGCCTGCCCACGGTCTTCGACTCCTTCAGCACCCAGCTGCGCCTGGGCGAGCGGACGGTGGTGCTGAACGTGTGGGACACGGCGTCGCAGGAGGAGCACCGCCTGTCCGTGCGCCAGTTCTACTACCCGCTGGCCGACATCTTCCTCATCTGCTTCTCCATCGGCGACCCCTCCTCCTTCGAGCGGGTGTGGGCCGACTGGTACCGCGAGGTGCGCCAGCACCGGCCCGACGTTCCCGTGCTCCTGGTGGGCACCAAGAAGGACCTCCGGCAGGAACAGGCCGCCCAGGGTCAGTGCCAGGCCGCGCCCGTCTCCTACCAGCAGGGGGCCCGGCTGGCCCGCAGGATGAGAGCCGTCAAGTATCTGGAATGTTCCGCCCTGCAGCGGGAGGGGGTGGGCGAGGTCTTCGAAGAGGCCGCCAGGGCCGTCTTGAGGGGGGGGCGCTCCAAACGCACCCGGGCCTGCGTGCTGACGTGACCCCCCCCCCCTCGTCCTCTCGTCTCCCCCCCCCCCTCTATAATGTTACCAGGACTGCAGGGAGAGGTTCAACACGATTGGGACTATATTCCTCAGAGGATGATTCATTTCAGTTTAGTTTATTGTCACGTGTACCGAGGTACAGTGAAAAGCTTTTTGTTGCGTGCTAACCAGTCAGCGGAAAGACAACACATGATTACAATCGAGCCGTCCACAGTGTACAGATACAGGATAAAGGGAATAACGTTTACTGCAAGATAACTCCGATCAAGGATAGTCTCCAATGAGTAGTCCAGGGCGATCTTAACGAGGTGGATAAAATCATGAGGGGAATAGATCGGGTAGACGCACAGAGTCTCTTGGCCAGAGTAGGGGAATCGAGGACCAGAGGACATAGGTTAATGGTGAGGGGAGAAAGATTTAATAGGAACTCGAGAGGTAACTTTTTCCACACAGAGGGTGGTGGGTGTATGGAACGAGCTGGCAGAGGAGGTGGTTGAGGCTGGGACTATCGCAACGTTTAAGAAACATTTGGACAGATACATGGATAGGACAGGTTTGGAGGGATATGGGCCAAACGCAGGCGGGTGGGACTAGTGTAGATGGGGCATGTTGGTCGGTGTGGGCAAGTTGGGCCGAAGGGCCTGTTCCCATGCTGGGTGACACTGTGGAAACAGGCCCCTCATTAATATCGCCTGAAATTAACCAATCTCCCAGTTTCCTAAACCCTTCAGAAGGGTCCCGACCCGAAACATTCTCCAGAGATGCTGCCCGATCTGCTGAGTTACACCAGCACTCTGTGAAACGTCACCTATCCATGTTCTCCACAGATGCTGCCTGACCCGCTGAGTTACTCCAGCACTCTGTGAAACGTCACCTATCCATGTTCTCCACAGATGCTGCCTGACCCGCTGAGTTACTCCAGCACTCTGTGAAACGTCACCTATCCATGTTCTCCACAGATGCTGCCTGACCCACTGAGTTACTCCAGCACTCTGTGAAACGTCACCTATCTATGTTCTCCACAGATGCTGCCTGACCCGCTGAGTTACTCCAGCACTCTGTGAAACGTCACCTATCCATGTTCATCAGTGTCGGCAGGGATGAGTTTGGCCAAAGAGCCTGTTTCCGTGTTGTATGACTCTGTGACTCTCGAAGGGTTATGGGGGTTTTCTAACAGTTTACAGTGCTCTTAGGGCGAGGCCATTCTGCCTGTCAAGCCTGTGCTATCCCTATGAGAGAGAGTTGTTCGCCAAACTCCCAAAGTTCTTGCCATTGGTTGTCTGCCAAATTGGCTTAAAGATTGACTCATCTTGCAGCCAATAGAATAACAGAAACTCTAGAACACTCGTGGGAGGGGGAGGCCTGGTGGCGCACCGGTAGAGTTGCTGCCTCACAGCGCCAGAGACCCGGGTTCAATCCTGACCACGGGCGCTGTCTGTACGGAGTTTGCACGTTGTCCCATTGACCGCATCGGTTTTCTCCGAGATTTTCAGTTTCCTCCCACACTCCAAAGACGTGCAGGTTTGTAGGTTAATCGGCTTGGTGTAAATCTAAATTGTCCCTAGTGTGTGTAGGATAGTGTTAATGTGCGGGGATCGCTGGTCGGTCCGGACTCGGTGGGCCGAAGGGCCTCTTTCCACGCTGTATCTCAAAATTCAATTAAACTAAACTACTCAGCAGGTCGGGCAGCATCTACTGGGTGGGAATAAATGAAGGGTTTTCGATCTGAAACATCCCTGTCCCGATCAAGATCAGAAACGTTTAATTTTCACTTTGATCGGCAACGGAACAATGAAATTCTTTCTTGCTGCAGCTTCTACAGCCAATAATCGTAGATAAATATATAATAATCAATAATGCGATCAATTAATAATCAGTAATAGTGCCAAACTGAAGTCCGTAGAGCAACCGCAGACACAGTCTGCAGAAAATCACAGTTGCTGAGGTTAGTGTTGAGCCTGATGGTTGCTGGTTCCTGAACCTGGAGGTCACGGTTTTCAGGCTCCTGTACCTTCTTCTCGATGGTAGCAGCGAGATGAGAGCGTGGCCAGGGTGGTGTGGGTCTCTGATGATGCTGGCTGTCTTTTTGAGGCAGAGCCTCCTGTAGATGGTGGGAGGTCAGTACAATAGACAATAGACAATAGGTGCAGGAGTAGGCCATTTGGCCCTTCGAGTCAGCACCGCCATTCAATGTGATCATGGCAGATTATCCCCAATCAGTACCCCGTTCCTGCCTTCTCCCCATATCCCCTGACTCCGCTATCTTTAAGAGCCCTATCTAGCTCTCTCTTGAAAGCATCCAGAGAACCCGCCTCAACCACCCTCTGAGGCAGAGAATTCCACAGACTCACCACTCTCTGTGAGAAAAAGTGTTTCCTCGTCTCCGTTCTAAATGGCTTACTCCTTATTCTTAAACTGTGGCCCCTGGTTCTGGACTCCCCCAACATCGGGAACATGTTTCCTGCATCTAGCGTGTCCAAGCCCTTAACAATCTTATATGTTTCAATGAGATCCTTCTAAACTCCAGAGTGTACAAGCCGAGCCGCTCCATTCTCTCAGCACATGACAATCCCGCCATCCCGGGAATTAACCTTGTAAACCTACCCTGCATTCCCTCAATAGCAAGAATTGCCTTCCTCAAATTAGAGGGCCAAAACTGCACACAATACTCCAGGTGTGGTCTCACTAGGGCTCTGTACAACAGCAGAAGGACCTCTTTGCTCCTATATTCGATTCCTCTTGTTATAAAGGCCAACATGCCATTTGCTTACCCGTGCTGGACTAGTGTAGAAGGGGCATGTTGGCTGGTGCGGGCAAGTTGGGCCAAAGGGCAGTGTCCACCACTCTCTGTAGATCCCTTCGTTGCTGGGCATTCGAGTCGCTGATCCAGGCCGTAATGGCCAGTGTGCTCTGGAGCCTGCTCTGACCGATGGAACTGACTGACCCACAGAGCGATGCCGAGGGTCAAAGGTCCCCAACACTGCTGGCCACCTGGGGGGGGGGGGGGGACACACACACACCTGGGGGGGCGACACACACACACACCTGGACTCCCGCCACCCTGACCTTGTGAGAGTTGGTGACCCCAGGAGAAGGGTGACCGGGGGGGGCACCTCATTGCAACTTACCGAATAGTGAAAGGCCCGGATAGAGTGGATGTGGAGAGGATGTTTCCACTAGTGGGAGAGTGTAGGACTAGAGGGCACAGCCTCAGATTTAAAGGTCGTTCTTTTAGAAAGGAGATGAGGAGGAATTTCTTTAGCCAGAGGGTGGTGAATCTGTGGAATTCTTTGCCACACACCTGCCAAATCAATGGATATCTTTAAGGCATAGATGGATAGATTCTTGATTAGTGCGGGTGTCAGGGGTTATGGGGAGAAGGCAGGAGAATGGGGTTAGGAGGGAGAGATAGATCAGCCATGATTGAATGGCGGAGTGGACTTGATGGGCCGAATGGCCTGATTCTGCTCCTATCACTTATGACCGTATGAACCCTGTGCTCCGATTGGGTGAAACCGGTTGGCTTCATGTCTACACGTCAGACGGCCTTTGCTGATTGGTCGGCAGCTCGTCACCAGTGCGCCGTGATTGGCCGAGCAGGGTGTGATATGATTGGACATCTTTAAATCGGCGTCGCGATTGGCCGGCTCCATCTCTTGTCTCTTCGACAGGTGAGGGTGTGTTGTGGAAACACCTGGCAACATCTGCGAGCAGCTGTAAACATCTCTAGACACCTGTAAACGTCTGTGAACATCTCTAGACGCCTGTGAACAGCTGTGAACATCTCTAGACGCCTGTGAACAGATGTGAACATTTGTAAGGAGCTGTGAAGATCTGAAAACATCTGTAACATCTGTAAACTTACTCTGGTAATGGTTGCATCCAAATAAAGTGTCTTTAGCAGAGTGTCTGTTGTCATGTCTGGGTCTCCAGCCTTGGTTCAGGTGTTTAGATGTGGGGGGTCGCTGAGAACTAAGGGGGATCAGGTTGGGGGAAGGGCGGAGAAGGGATGAGAACTTTGTGTAACTTTGTCGGTGGCTGTTTCGTGTACGTGGTTTGCAAAGACCAGGATTTTCACTGCACCTACTGTACAAGTGGCACGGAAGCTCGAAGGGCCGAATGGCCTGCTGCTGCACCTGTTGTCGATTGTTGATGTGCAGGAAGGAATTGCAGATGCTGGTTTACTCCGAAGATGGGCACAGAATGCTGGAGTAACTCAGCGGTCAGGCAGCATCTCTGGAGAGAAGGAATGGGTGACATTTCGGGTTGAGACCCTTCATAGACAATAGACAATAGGTGCAGGAGTAGGCCATTCGGCCCTTCGATCCAGCACCACCATTCAATGTGATCATGGCTGACCATCCACAATGAGTACCCCGTTCCTGCCTTCTCCCCATATCCCCTGACTCCGCTATCTTTAAGAGCCCTATCTGGCTCTCCCTTGAAAGCATCCAGAGAACCTGCCTCTACCGCCCTCTGAGACAGAGAATTCCACAGACCACTCAATGTGAGAAAAAAGTGTTTCCTCGTCTCCGTTCTAAATGGCTTACCCCTTATTCTTAAACTGTGGCCCCTGGTTCTGGACTCCCCCAACATCGGGAACATTTGTAAAGAATGATCCTCACCAGTGTAAAACTGCATGCTATCCAGTCCCATCATGCCGTACCCGCACAATAGATCTTCTGTTGAACTACAGGCAAATAGTCGCCACGTTCTGGAACCATCTTGCTACATCCAAGTCTCTGAAAAGATCGGTCTGGGCTCAAAGAACACAAAACAATACAGCACAGGAACAGGCCCTTCGGCCCACAATGTTCGTGTTGAACATGGCGCCAAGTTAAACTAATCTCCTCTGCCTACACATTAAGTCAAGACAAGAGTCATGTGTCCCAGATAGGACCATAAAACTTGCTTGCTGCAGCACAACAGAACATGTAGACATAATACAGAACAGGAGATAAAGTTGAGCGTGTCTATATACCATCGACCATATATGTACACAATAAATACACAGATAAAGTGCACTAGGCTGTTATAGTTCAGAGTTTGTTTGAAGTTGTGTTTAATAGCCTGATGGCTGTGGGGAAGTAGCTGTTCCTGAACCTGGATGTTGCAGATTTCAGGCTCCTGTACCTTCTACCTGATGGCAGCGGAGAGATGAGTGTGTGGCCAGGATGGTGTGGGCCTTTCATGATGCTGGCAGCCTTTTTGAGGCAGCGACTGCGATAGATCCCATCGATGGTGGGGAGGTCAGAACGAGTGATGGACTGGGCAGTGGTCACGACTTTCTGCATTCTTTTCCGCTCCTGGACGTTCAAGTTGCCGAACCAAGCCACGATGCAACCGGTCAGCATGCTCTCTACTGTGCACCTGTAGAAGTTGGAGAGAATCCTCCTTGACATACCGACTCTCCGTAATCTTATCCGGAAGTAGAGGCGCTGATGTGCCTTCTTTATAATTGCATCGGCGATCCACATCCCTCCATTCCCTACATATCCATGTGCCTATCTAGTTTAGACAATAGACAACAGGTGCAGGAGTAGGCCATTCGGCCCTTCGAGCCAGCACCGCCATTCACTGTGATCATGGCTGATCATCCCCAATCAGTACCCCGTTCCTGCCTTCTCCCCATATCCCTTGATGACGTCTACTTTAATGTCTTTTGAAAAGCTCTTTGTTGCGTGCTACCCAGTCAGTGGAAAGACAATACATGATTACAGTCGAGTCGTCCACAGTGTACAGATACAGGATAAAGGGAATAAAAGCTTTGAAAAAACACTTCAACACCACTATCGTATATCTGCCTCCACCACCACCCTCTGTGTAAAACCTGCCCCACACATCTCCTTTAATCTTTGCCCCTCTCACCTTAAAGCTGTGCCCTCTAGTCTGTGACATCCCTACCCTGGGGACAAGGCTGTGACTGTCTACCCTCTCTCTCTCTCTGCCCCTCTCTCTCTCTGCCTCTCTGTCTCTGCCCCCTCTCTGTCTCTGTCTCTGATCCCTCTCTCTCTGTCTCTGCCCCCTCTCTCTACCCCCTACCTCTCTAGACACATCTGCGAGTTGGGGGCTATGGGTGAGTGGATCGGGCGGGGGATGGGGTAAAAGGAGCAAATTAATAATATTAATATAATATCAAGGGGGTGGTTAGTGTGTGTGTGGGGGGGTGGTTAGTGTGTGTGTGTGTGTGGGGGGGTGGTTAGTGTGTGTGTGCCACGTTGAGGGGGCGGGACCCAATGGGTCCCACTCGGTCTAGTAATTTTATAAACATCTATCAAGTCTCCCCTCGACCTCCGACATTCTGGAGACAACAATCCCAGTCTGTCCAACCTCTCCCTGCAGCGGAAACCCTCTAATCCCGGCATCGTTCTGGTAAACCTCCTCTGCACCGTCTCCAAAGCCCCTTGGCCCTTGGCCGAGGGGTCAGCACGGACTGGATGGGCCGAAGGATCTGTTCCCGCGCTGCATTTCTAAACGAAACTAAGCTGGGAGGTTGCGACAGACTGGGTTGCGGGAGATTGGGCTGGAAAGTTGGCAGGTGAGTTCCAGATAGAATTTAATCTGGACAAGTGTGCAGCGATACACGTCGGGACATCGAAAACTAATCGGACAAGTAACATTTACCAACAAGTAAATTGCTGGGACTTCAGGAGTCTTGTTGCACTTGGAGTGTTGTGTACAGATCAGGTGGACACACGATAGCAAGGATTCAGTAGCAACAGAGAGAGAGAGAGAGAGAGAGAGATTTGCCCTGCCTGGTC